>NW_013684578.1:0-1668 GCF_000517525.1 Limulus polyphemus | reverse complement strand
GATTTCTAAATCACTTTTAATCAGCCTGAAACTCCCACGTTTACATGATTTCTAAATCACTTTTAATCAGCCTGAAACTCCCACGTTTACATGATTTCTAAATCACTTTTAATCAGCCTGAAACTCCCACGTTTACATGATTTCTAAATCACTTTTAATCAGCCTGAAACTCCCACGTTTACATGATTTCGAAATCACTTCTAATCAGCCTGAAACTTCCACGTTTACATGATTTCGAAATCACTTCTAATCAGCCTGAAACTTCCACGTTTACATGATTTCGAAATCACTTCTAATCAGCCTGAAACTTCCACGTTTACATTATTTCTAAACCACTTTTAAGCTTTACTATGTATGTTAAATTGTGGCAGTTCTGGATTAAAATATATTAACCTAACATAAGTAAATAGACAAAACGATTTGTGTGAGATCCAGGAAGAGCGTGATCAAAATGATTAGTTTAAAGATGTAGTCAGACAGGGCGATTTATGTGAGATCTAGGCACTGCTCAATCGAAATGATTAGTTTACGACATGTAAATTTGCATGCCTGTGATTTATGTGATATCTTGTCAGTACTCGATACAATCAGAATAAAAAGAATTTTGTGAAATATGATCCCGTCTCTACCAATCGCTTATCAGTAAATTTGTAATCGCATCAGTTTACGAAACGGTATCATAAATAAACGAAATGATTGATCGTTCTACAAGTTATGTTTTCGTTAAAATGAAGATACAGAGGAATATGTTCGTAGCTCAAAGCATAAATATTTGAATAATAACATATAGGGAAAAAGGTCCAAGTAATCTCGAGAGACAGAAAGAGATTAGATTATGGCAAGGGCTTTCAAACTACCTCGAGAGACAGAAATAGATTAGACTAGAGAAAGGGCGTTCAAACTACCTCAAGAGACAGAAAGATATTAGATTATGGCAAGGGCTTTTAAACTACCTCGAGAGACAGAAAGAGATTAGATTATGGCAAGGGCTTTTAAACTACCTCGAGAGACAGAAATAGATTAGACTAGAGAAAGGGCGTTCAAACTACCTCGAGAGACAGAAAGATATCAGACAAAAGCAAGGAAGTCCAAGCAATTCAGAGAGACAGTAAGACGTTACACTAGGGCAGGGCAAGGGCGTCTTAAGCAAATCACGAGAGACAGAAAGATGTGAGACTAGGGCAAGGGCGTCCAAACTATCTTGAGAGCCAGAAATAGATTAGACTAGGGAAAGGGCGTCCAAGCAATCCCAAGAGACAGAAAGATATTGGACTAGGGCAAGGGCGTCCAAGCAATCCCGAGAGACAGAAAGATATTAGACTAGGGCAGGGGCATCTAAACTATCCTGAGAGGCAGAAAGAGCTAAGACTAGGGCAAGGGCGTCCAAGCAATCCCGAGAGACAGAAATATATTAGACTAGGGCAGGGGAATCCAAACTATCCTGAGAGGCAGAAAGAGCTAAGACTAGGGCAAGGGAATCCAAACTATCCTGAGAGGCAGAAAGAGCTAAGACAAGGGCAAGTGCGTCCAAGCGATCTCGAAAGATTTAAAAATATCAGACTAGGGTAAGGGCGTCCAAACTATCTTAGATAATGGAAAACCGATCCCAGGATTCAATTGAAACATCTTCGACAACTGGTTGACAAAGTTAAATCAACGAACAGCTAT
>NW_013684577.1:0-1668 GCF_000517525.1 Limulus polyphemus | reverse complement strand
TGTATCATTACATGATGACCAGTATGGAACTTGGTAAAACCATGTTGTATCATTATACGATGACCGGTATGAAGCTTGGTATTAGCACGGTGTATTACATGATGACCAGTATGGAGCTTGGTATTATCATGCTGTATCATTACATGGTGACCAGTATGGAACTTGGTACAATCATGTTGTATTATTATTACACGAATGTATCTTAGTTATGATTGGTTAACAAACTATTGTGTTAATAATAGATCCACGTCCATCCCATGCTAGACGACGTTCTTCTACAGCATGATATCACAAGGCATTGTATTGGTCACTAATGATACAACATGATAATACCAAGCTCCATATAGGTCATTAATGATAAAACATGATAATATCAGGTTAGTACTGGTCATCATGTAATGATACAACATGATAATATCAGGTTAGTACTGGTCATCATGTAATGATACAACATGATAATACCAAGCTCCATACTGGTCACCATGTAATGATACAGCATGATAGTACCAACCTCCATACTGGTCATCATGTAATGATACAGCATGATAGTACCAACCTCCATACTGGTCATCATGTAATGATACAGCATGATAGTACCAACCTCCATACTGGTCGCGTGTTAGGATTTCTTTAGTTAGGTTATGGTTAAAAGTAGAAGGGACATACAGAACATCATAAACCTTGCGTGTTAGGATTTCTTTAGTTAGGTTACGGTTAAAAGTACAAGGGACATACAGAAACGGACAAAATTTTCTTCCACATAAACCTTGCGTGTTAGGATTTCTTTAGTTAGGTTATGGTTAAAAGTAGAAGGGATCGAACATCATAAACCTTGCGTGTTAGGATTTCTTTAGTTAGGTTATGGTTAAAAGTAGAAGGGATCGAACATCATAAACTTTGCGTGTTAGGATTTCTTTAGTTAGGTTATGGTTAAAAGTACAAGGGACATACACTGATAGCCCATTTTATAGCTTTGTGTTTAACAAACAAGTGAACTCGAACATCATAAACCTTGCGTGTTAGGATTTCTTTAGTTAGGTTATGGTTAAAAGTAGAAGGGACATACGAACATCGCTATAACCAAAGCTACAAAATGGGCTATCAGCGCTATAACCACAGCTACAAAATGGGCTATCAGCGTTATAACCACATGTACAAAATGGGCGATCAGCGTTGTAACTACAGCTACAAAATGAGCTATCAGCGCTGTAACCACAACTACAAAATGAGCTGTCAGCGCTGTAACCACGGCTACAAAATGGGCTATCAGCGTTATAACCAAAGCTATAAAATGGGCTATCAGCGTTATAACCAAAGCTATAAAATGGGCTATCAGCGATATAACCACAGCTACAAAGTGGGCTATCAGCGTTGTAACTAAAGCTATAAAATTGGCGATCAGCGTTGTAACTACAGCTACAAAATGAGCTATCAGCGCTGTAACCACAACTACAAAATGGGCTATCAGCGTTGTAACTACAGCTATAAAATGAGCTATCAGCGCTGTAACCACAACTACAAAATGAGCTATCAGCGCTGTAACCAAAGCTACAAAATGGGCTATCAGCGCTATAACCACAGCTACAAAATGGGCTATCAGCGCTATAACCACAGCTACAAAATGGGCTATCAGCGTTATAACCACATGTACAAAATGGGCGATCAGCG
>NW_013684576.1:0-1668 GCF_000517525.1 Limulus polyphemus | reverse complement strand
CTATTTGCCCTGTCAATAGCAATGGCTTAAAAGACTGATGAACCATAACACCAAGATCTTTTTCTTCCATAACACTGTTAAAGTTATTTATTCCCATCAAAATTATACTCATAATCCGAATTGTCTGTCTAAACTCCATTTATAACAGCCCTCTGCTTTCTTCTATCCAGCCTTTTATATGGCACCCCTTGGCAAATGCTTTTTGAAAATCCAGATACATCAAACCGAAATCCGTACGATCTTCTATATAAGCTGCAACTTCCTCAAAGAATTCCATAGGTTAAGTACTCGACAATTTTTTTAAACTTTGTTAAAAGCATCTTTTATCAGACTTTCAGAAACTTTTCCTCAACTGATGTAAGATTAATACGCCTATAATTAACGGTAAAAATTTTTTATCATCTCCCTTGAAAAGATGAGTAACAGTAGACAAATTCCAGTATTCTGGTACATTCCCACTATTCAATAACTTGGATAAAATAGTAGCAGAGGCTCACATATCTAGTCCATTATCTTCTTTCAAAACCTTTGGGGAAATAATATCTGGGCCAGGAGCTTTATTACTCTTTAAATTATAAATCTAAATTTTTTCATAACAAGTTCAGAATTAATATCATCATCTTGTTCAATCTCGTGTCCATCAAGCAGCTGTTCAGGGTGAGGAATATTGCTTAAATCTTCATTAGTAAATACTGAAGCGAAGTACAATTTAATAATCCAGTCATCCAATAATAGTCACACATTAGCCTTCCTGTATTATCCCTCAAAGGCCCTACTCCCGTTCTAACACTCTGCTTACCCTTACTGTATTTGAAGAAATCCTTAATATTAATGTTTACCTTATCAACTAAAATTTTTCATATATTTTTCTTTTACTTCCCAATTTCCCCTTTTGATCAACTTTCTTGATCCTGTATAATCTTCTAAATGTCCCATTATTGCAGTGAATTTAAACTTCTTATATATATAATGCTCTTATTTAATTTTATTCTTTGTGAACCAGCCTGGATTTCTACTTGCAATCACCCTGTTTTTCTCTGTAATGATCATGCCTATGCTGAATATTTGATTATTTTTTCACATTTGACCAATATCTCCAAATAATCAGTTGCTTAATTCACAGCACGATTCTTTTCTTATTTTCTTTTTGAAATTTGGAACCAAATTTCCTTATCATTATTCCTTATTTCCATATGCAGGAAAACTTCAAATCTAATTGAGCGATGATCACTTGTACCCAGATGTTCCCCACCCCCTATCTTATTAACCTTTTTTATTAGAAGTTAACAATAAATCTAAATTAGCACCGTTCCTAGTAGGTTCCCTATCCAATTAGTAAAGGAAAACCATCTCTTCCATAAAGCTCCCTTTTCCCGCTGAACTGATTACACAAACCCAACCAGCCAACCTGCTCTTCCTTACTAAGGCTAGCATTAAGTCCTAGCGACCTCCTTATAATTTCATTTCCACAAGTAAATCTTGGCAGTATCTTGGCCCTTTTTTAATGCCTCTATCAATGCCTTGTACTTATTACAATAAGCAACTCTGATCTTCCCTTCCCTACACCATTAACCTCTATGTGCATTACAAAAACTGCATCACTGCTAGCTCCCTTTTACTATTTCACTTGCTCTATCAGTTATATCTTCCACTCCTGTTTCTGGATAA
>NW_013684575.1:0-1668 GCF_000517525.1 Limulus polyphemus | reverse complement strand
TCACTATGTAAGGTAATTTATAGTTGGTGGTCACTATGTAAGGTAATATATAGTTGGAGGTCAATATTTAAGGTAATTTATAGTTGGTGGTCACTATGCAAGATAATTTATAGTTGATGGTCAGTCAATATGTAAGGTAATTTATAGTTGGTGGTCACTATGTAAGATAATTTATAGTTGGTGGTCAATATGTAAGGTAATTTATAGTTGGTGGTCACTATGTAAGATAATTTATAGTTGGTGGTCAGTCAGTATGTAAGGTAATTTATAGTTGGAGGTCAATATGTAAGGTAATTTATAGTTGGTGGTCACTATGTAAGATAATTTATAGTTGGAGGTCAATATGAATAATTATTTGCTTGGACTGAAGTAAGAGTATCGAGAACTGGATTAGAATTCTTTAAATGTTGTTTCAAGTTATTTTTCAGGAAAAGCCTGTGTACTGAGCAACAAGACTCATGACCTTCAAGGATGACAGATTAGTCTGAAAGTATAGGTGTTTGAGCCCAGCTTCGTTTCCCTTTTAAGCTTTGTATAGGAGACAAAAGCTAAATTTCGTCTTTGTATATATATATATATACATATATTTTAGTGATAATCTGACATTTAAAATTGAAATCCTATCAACATCCAAAGTACTCCTTTTAGTGATCATTTATATTAAACAAGTATTTTTTGTAAAGATCTAAATAGCTTCTGTTTAGTCATCTGTAATCTTAATCCTATTGAGATCCCAATACTAATTGATCACTTACTTTAATTTATAATTATTTAAAGAGGGTTAAAACTGTCCCACTCTTCCTAAAATCATTGTAATAATTCCTTTATTGAAATCATAATACCATTAATCCTACTACAATTTCCGAGATGTTTGTTTGTGTGGTGTTTGTCCTTTAACACTTCCCAGAATTTTGAATCTAAACCTGTCAAATATGGTTTAATCAACTAAGTATGGTTCCGGATGTTTCAAGACGTTATTTTTCTTTTCATAGCTCCAGTGCTGGGGGTGGCCAATAGGGGTACTGATTGGATTTATCCAGTTTCCTCTTTCATTACCTAGGATACACATAGAATACATATGTACGTTCAATTATCAGTCAGTGCGGGTGGCCACTAAAGGTACTGGTGGGATTCCTCCAGTTTCCTCTTTCATTACCTAGGATACACGTACAGTTTATGTACCTTCAATTATTACTGACAAATATGTCCTAAATTTAGGACAAAATCAATAAATGATTTGTTAACTTTCATAAACGTATATATCTGTTAGTTAAGTTAATCAACGTTTTGTTACGTTAGCTCCATACACTCGTTGTAACATGGAACGTGTTTTATGGTGATGTCTTCCTACACTTCTTGTAGCATGGAACGTGTTTTATTGTGCTGTCTTCCTACACTTGTAACATGAACGTGTTTTATGGTGATGTCTTCCTACATTTGTAACATGGAACGTATTTTATTGTGCTGTCTTCCTACACTTCTTGTAGCATGGAACGTGTTTTATGGTGATGTCTTCCTACATTTGTTGTAGCATGGAACGTGTTTTATTGTGCTGTCTTCCTACACTCGTTGTAGCATGGAACGTGTTTTATTGTGCTGTCTTCCTACACTTGTTGTAGCATGGAACGTGTTTTATTGTGCTGTCTTCCTACATTTGTTGTAGCATGG
>NW_013684574.1:0-1668 GCF_000517525.1 Limulus polyphemus | reverse complement strand
GAGTTAGAGAGTAACAATTTAGTTTTAGTAGTGAGTGACGTATTCATTTGCTTTAACGGAGCTCTTTTGAATTTCGCAAGTCCACGACAGTTAGCTAAACGATTGACCTTCAAGATTTTTATTTTAAACAAAAAACCTATAGAGTATAACGATGTTACACCTGTTTAAGTGGACAATGAGGAAATAGTTAAGTTGTCTACTATTACTGCCTACACAGGAAAGTTTCTGAATTTATCTTTATCACCTCATTGTCAAGGTCAGTGAAAAATATAAAAAAAATCATTATTACAATTCACTTTCCTACTTGTAATCTATTTCTCTTAGTATTTCTTAGTATAATATACGTGAAAATATAAAAGTTATGGGAAATGTGCATTATTATCTGCTTCAGTGATGTATTCATTAATTTTTTGTACAAATATATGCAAAAACCAACAGAAATGAACTTGAGATTCACAAATGCAATTTACCAAGCTTTTGGAACTTAACTAAGGACTATGCAAATAGTTGAATTCAAAGTCAACTAAGCAAGGAAGGAAAAAATGTTTCTGTTGTATATCTTCATTTTTCTTTCTGTTGACGCATTCATAAATTGTTTAATTTGTGCTGCCTTTTAAGATCAAACTATGATGACAGAATAAGCTCATTTCTTTACATTCTACGCGAGTTTCTGGTTGTGGAATGAGTAAGGAACTGAGTGTGTATACATATAATTTGGTTTCATTTTAGAAATTAACAACATTAATGCCAGAGTACGTCAGCGTCTCAGTCAGACACTTTAGACGATATTCCGAGTTTCTGGCTGTGGAATGAGTAAGGAACTGAGTGTATATCGATATACTTTGGTTTCATTATTAGAACTTAACAACATTAATGCCAAGCAATTCCAGAGTACGTCAGCGTCTCAGTCAGACACTAGACGATATTCGGATTTTTTTCAGAGGTATGATATTTTTAACAAATCTAAAACCTATACAGTCTTGTCGTCGTTATTCCTACAAAATATCCTCTTAAAAGTGTAAATGTTAGCAAGTATCTTTCAAAACAAATTCCTTATTGTTGCCTAAATAATGTTCAGCTTTGGTGCTTCAGTTACATTTAAGTAAACTTTAAATTAACTTAGAACTACTTGAGGGCTATCTGGGCTAACCATATCTAATTTTAAAATGATAGGCTAGAAGGAATGCAGCAAGTCAAAACCACCCACCGTCAACTCTTGGACTACTCTTTACCGACGAATAGTGGGATTGACCGTTACCTTATAACGCCCTCATTCCTAAAAGGGAGAACATATTTGATGAAAAGATTCGATCCTGAGGCCTACAAATTGCGAGTCGAATACCTTAACAATCAGGCCATGCCATGTCTCTACATAACTTCATTTTGTACTTTTTTTCACTAAATTCTTCTTGCCAATAATGTCTTTAAAACATGTGAAATATCTCTGTAACAATAATATCAACTCTGATGGGTAAAATTTCTTAAAACGCGATATCCTTCCTTAAAAGCTTTATCATAAAGTGTCACTTTAAGCACAGGACATGAAACATGACTTTGAAGTTCAAATAATGCTAAAGTGTAATTTTCATTTTTTTTTCAAAAACAGGACTTTTCGAAGAGGTGTTACTTCTTTTTAACGTTATGGAAACTTTAAGTGGCATTATATAA
>NW_013684573.1:0-1668 GCF_000517525.1 Limulus polyphemus | reverse complement strand
ACAAGTAACCAGTGTAAAAGGTCCAGTAACCAGTGTAAAAAGGTACCAGTAACCAGTGTAAAAAGGTACCAGTAACCAGTGTAAAAGGTCCTAGTAACCAGTATAAAAGGTACCAGTAACCAGTGTAAAAGGTCCTAGTAACCAGTATAAAAGGTACCAGTAACCAGTGTAAAAAGGTACCAGTAACCAGTGTAAAAAGGTACCAGTAACCAGTGTAAAAAGGTCCCAGTAACCAGTGTAAAAGGTCCCAGTAACCAGTGTAAAAGGTCCCAGTAACCAGTATAAAAGGTCCCAGTAACCAGTGTAAAAGGTCCCAGTAACCAGTGTAAAAGGTCCCAGTAACCAGTGTAAAAGGTCCCAGTAACCAGTGTAAAAGGTCCTAGTAACCAGTGTAAAACAAATGGAATCTATTATGTATATTTTCAGTGAGATATTTAAGTGAATAAATAATAATAAACGTACTGACATCTTTTAACCCTGAAGTGGTTTGTGTGGTGACGTAGATATCCGTTGGTTTGTGTAGTGACGTAGATATCCGTTGGTTTGTGTAGTGACGTAGATATCCGTTGGTTTGTGTAGTGACGTAGATATCCGTTGGTTTGTGTAGTGACGTAGATCTCCGTTGGTTTGTGTAATAACGTAGATCTCCGTTGATTTGTACAGTGACGTAAAACTCCACTGGTTTTGGTAATGAAGTAGATCTTCTGTGGTTTGTGTAATGACGTAGATTTCCGTTGGTTTGTACAGTGACGTAAAACTCCGATGGTTTGTGTAATAACGTAGATCTCCGTTGGTTTGTACATTAACGTAAAACTCCGATGGTTTGTGTAATGACGTAGATCACCGTTGGTTTGTATGTTGACGTATATCTCCGCTAGTTTGAATGGTGACGTAGATCTCCGCAGGTTTGTATGGTGACGTAGATCTCCGCTGGTTTGTATATTGTGGTAGATCTCCGGTGGTTTGTATGTTGACGTATATCTCCGCTAGTTTGAATGGTGACGTAGATCTCCGCTGGTTTGTATGGTGACGTAATCTCAAACAAAAGAAACCCTAGGAGAGTTTGAAAGCAACTTTTTTTTGGGGGGATCTATTTCGTGTCCTTCGATGGGATAGTGATAAATTTATCGAATTACAACACTAAAAACCGGGGATTAAATTCCGCAGATGGACCCATCAGACAGCCCAAGTTTGGCTTTGCTCTAAAAGAAAAAGAAAAAAAAACACAATACTTCTTTCATCGCAATTCCCATAAGTTAATAAATTTTGCTCTTTAGCTATTTATTTATTATCAAGAGCAGTCCTCTATGCTTAAGGTAAAGTAGGACACAATGCAACTATCTCACAAAATATTAGGTAGACTCCATGATAGATTACAAAAAAGTAACACCTCATGTTGAATTTTGCATGTAATCCATCAACTGAATTTAGCTATTTACAATATTAGAACTTTAATAGGAGAGTAAGGTATGTATGTCCAAACTTATAGACATAACCCTACACGTATATGTTCTTTATTTATTATGTCCTTTGCCTTGAAATTGTCATAGAAATTTTTGACATAGACGGAGTAAATATAGAATATTCGAATATAACAACTGAACTGAATTAGATGGGGTAAGTTTATAAAATATATATATTTTGAACGTAACTATACACCTGGAAAAA
>NW_013684572.1:3008-3601 GCF_000517525.1 Limulus polyphemus | reverse complement strand
TTAAATCTTGTGTCTTCTTATTGACAGTACACAGTATCGTTAAATCTTCTGTCTTCTTATTGACAGGACACATTATTGTTAAATCTTATGTTTTCTTACTGACAGTACACATTATCGTTAAATCTTGTGTCTTCTTATTGACAGGAGACATTGTTTTTAAATATTCTGTTTTCTTACTGACAGTACACATTATCGTCGAATATTGTCTCTTCTTATTGACAGTACACAGTATCGTTAAATCTTGTGTCTTCTTATTGACAGTACACAGTATCGTCGAATCTTGGGTCTTTTTATAGATAGTACACTGTATTGCTAAATCGTGTGTCTTCTTATTGAGAGTACACATTATCGTTAAATCTTGTGTCTTCTTATTGACAGGACACATTGTTGTTAAATCTTATGTTTTCTTACTGACAGTACACATTATCGTCGAATATTGTCTCTTCTTATTGACAGTACACAGTATCGTTAAATCTTGTGTCTTCTTATTGACAGTACACAGTATAACGTTAAATCTTGTGTCTTCTTATTGACAGTACACAGTATCGTTAAATCTTGTGTTTTTTATTGATAGTACACAGTATTGCTAAATC
>NW_013684572.1:1402-2076 GCF_000517525.1 Limulus polyphemus | reverse complement strand
TTTTCTTACTGACAGTACACATTATCGACGAATATTGTCTCTTCTTATTGACAGTACACGGTATCGTTAAATCTTGTGTCTTCTTATTGACAGTACACAGTATCGTTAAATCTTGTGTCTTCTTATTGACAGTACACAGTATCGTTAAATCTTGGTTCTTTTCATACATAGTACACAGTATTGCTAAATCGTGTATTTCTTATTGAGAGTACACAGTATTGTTAAATCTTGTGTCTTCTTATTGACAGTACACAGTATCGTTAAATCTTCTGTCTTCTTATTGACATAAAACAATACTGTGTACCTTGTGTCTTCTTATTGAGGATACTGTGTTCTGCAAGATTTAACAATAAGAAGACAACAATACACAGTATTGTTAAATCTTGTGTCTTCTTATTGACAGTACACAGTATCGTTAAATCTTGTGTCTTATTATTGACAGGACACATTATTGTTAAATCTTGTGTTTTCTTACTGACAGTACACATTATCCTCGAGTATTGTCTCTTCTTATTGACAGTACACAGTATCGTTAAATCTTGTGTCTTCTTATTGACAGTACACAGTATAGTTAAATCTTGTGTCTTCTTATTGACAGTACACATTATTGTCGAATATTTTCTCTTCTTATTGACAGTACACAGTATCGTTAAATCTTGTGTCTTCTTATTGAC
>NW_013684572.1:0-402 GCF_000517525.1 Limulus polyphemus | reverse complement strand
TCTTGTGTCTTCTTATTGACAGTACACAGAATCGTTAAATCTTGTGTCTTCTTATTGACAGGACACGTTATTGTTAAATCTTATGTTTTCTTACTGACAGTACACATTATCGTCGAACATTGTCTCTTCTTATTGACAGTACACAGTATCGTTAAATCTTGTGTCTTCTTATTTACAGACCACAGTATCGTTAAATCTTGTGTCTTCTTATTGACAGTACACAGTATCGTTAAATCTTGTGTCTTATTATTGATAGTACACAGTATCGTTAAATCTTGTGTCTTCTTATTGACAGTACACAGTATCGTTAAATCTTGTGTCTTCATATTGACAGTACACAGTATCGTTAAATCTTGTGTCTTCTTATTGACAGTACACAGTATCGTTAAATCTTGTGTCTTT
>NW_013684571.1:0-1669 GCF_000517525.1 Limulus polyphemus | reverse complement strand
GAGAATTCCAGACTCTGGTTGTGTGGAAGATGGGAGAAGACACACGTTCCGTATTAAAAAGAAAGTTTCACACATCTCCATCCAGATCACTGTCAGAATGAAACAAATCATTAAGAAAGTTTCACACATCTCCAATCCAGATCACTGTCAGAATGAAACAAATCATTAAGAAAGTTTCACACACATCTCCGATCCAGATCACTGTCAGAATGAAACAAATCATTGAGAAAATTTCACACATCTCCAATCCAGATCACTGTCAGAATGAAACAAATCATTGAGAAAGTTTCACATATCTCCGATCCAGATAATTGTCAGAAGGAACCAAAACGTTTAATAACGGCTTTGATTGAGTTTAATAGCAAAAGTGCGAACACACAACCAGAGTCTGGAATTCTCTTCACTCTGGAAAGTTTCACACATCTCCGATCCAGATCACTGTTAGAATGAAACAAATCATTGTCAATGATTTGTTTCATTCTAACAGTGATCTGGATGAAAGATGTGTGAAAACCGTTACTAAATGTTTTATTAAGATATTATTAAGTAAAGGATCTGTAAACCCTATTTATGTTCTACACGTGTTGTCAACTTCTTTAGGGTTAACTTAAATTTGATATATTACGATTTGATTTATTAAAGCTATGTGAGCTATGGCTACACAATAAATATAATAATTCTTGAATAAAGTATATATATATATATACTTGCAAATTACAATCTGGTATTGATTTTAGACCTATATAAATGATGTAACCATTGTAATTTTTAAATTAAAATTTCTTTGTTTGTCATTACTACAGAATACTCAGTCCTTCAAGACCGCCCCACTCTTGACGACTTACAAACCTCGTTATTTCTAAAATTATTCTAGTTTACAAACTTAAAACTCCGCAACATATCTATAATTATTTATTATTCTATCCTTCCGTTTATCACTTTACTTAATAACTAAATCAATTTGTGATTAATGATACAATAGTTTTAGTTCATCAAATATCTTTGTAACACTATTTTCGACTTTCGCTAAAGGTAGAATTAATGTATTCCAAAACGTTGTAAATAAAATGTTTCGTGTTTATTCAACCGTCTTCGTCTTAATTATTAGACTTCTTTGTTTGTTCTTTAGCACAGTGCTACACAATGGGCTATATTCAGAAGAACTAATAAAACTCTAGAGAGATATAGGATAGGCCTACTAAACAGGAGATTCGACAGTATAGGTTATTATGGGATGTATAGAGGATGAGGTTAGCTCTAGAAATAACTGTAGTGATTATAAAGTGTAATACGTCACGAACACAATTTTTATTAATGTAAATAACTTATATTTGTGTGGACAAGACGACAATCGCATCTACTGGATCGACGTATCAAATTTCAGTTTTCTTTCTCTAAGAAACAGTCATTGTCCCACAAAGTTTGTCGAATGGATCTTACAGATATCACCCTATCGGCCAGCTAAAGGAGGCTGCAACATCTTGGCGAGCAGAGTGAGTGTTATCTAACACTACCTTCTACCTTCGGGGCTAGTAAAAATTGTACAAGATGACAAATAACTAAAACTGTTTCTGATTGGATTTCAGTTGAGTTGAGCATCCAATTAGAAATGTCCTTTGTTTATGCAGTAATAATCTCTGCTTAAGAACCCCCCCCCCCACCACACACA
>NW_013684570.1:0-1669 GCF_000517525.1 Limulus polyphemus | reverse complement strand
ATCTTCTAACTCTATACATCTACAGTTTGTATTAAACTAGACAGTATACAGATAAACTTATATTCTAACTCTATACATCTACAGTTTGTTAACACATTAAACCAAGTATTTTTTATTCCACACTTACATCAAAACTCACTTTACTATACTTTAGACACATCAAAACTCACTTTACTATACTTTAGATACATCAAAACTCACTTTACTATACTTTAGATACATCAAATTTCACTTTACTATAGTTTAGACACATCAAAACTCACTTTACTATACTTTAGACACATCAAACTCACTTTACTATAGTTTAGATACATCAAAACTCACTTTAATATAGTTTAGACACATCAAAACTCACTATACTATAGTTTAGATACATCAAACTCACTTTAAGGGAGGAGTACATTCCAATTAAACTTTTAAAAATTCTTTAACTTTTCAAACTTTCTTTACGGAAGTAAAAATTGTTAATGGCAACATGATAAACACGATATTTATCAAATTATCCTTGTATATAAGAACTGTGAACATGACTATAGAATTCGGTATACTATTGGTTATGATACGTTCCTGTTTCTAAATGACTTAAATTGTTAATGGCAACATGATAAACACGATATTTATCAAATTATCCTTGTATATAAGAACTGTGAACATGACTATAGAATTCGGTATACTATTGTTTATGATACGTTCCTGTTTCTAAATGACTTTAATCTCTAAATCTTAAGAAAAAGACATTTGAGTTATTTCCTTCTTTAACTGTAAACTTAAAACAAGGATATCGTTTGTTTAAATACTCTAATACTGGACTAGCGAAGGGTATCATCAACGGTCTCACTGGACAGAGCTACCTAACCCTTATTTTACATGATAATATAGTAAAATCAAAGGTTGTACTAGGCTAGAAACTAATGTTGATCCCGTAGTAACAAACACTATTTGATCCTAAATACTATTATTAAACTGAAATAGGGATATTTAGTGCCACAATGTAATAACTCAATTAAAACACATTTACCTAGGCCTTTTACAATATTATCTTTCAAATCAAATCCGCTGCTAACATAATTTTCTCTTGTAAAGGCATATTAGTGTACAAAGGCTCAAAATTAACTTTACTATAGTTTAGACTACATCAAAACTCACTTTACTATAGTTTAGACACATGAAAATTCACTTTAATATAGTTTAGACACATCAAAATTCACTTTACTATAGTTTAGACACATCAAAACTCACTTTACTATACTTTAGACACATCAAAACTCACTTTACTATACTTTAGACACATCAAAACTCACTTTACTATACTTTAGACACATCAAACTCGCTTTACTATAGTTTAGATATGTGTCTAAACTATAGTAAAGTGAGTTTTGATGTGTCTAAACTATAGTAAAGTGAGTTTTGATGTGTCTAAACTATAGTAAAGTGAGTTTGATGTATCTAAAGTATAGTAAAGTGAGTTTGATGTATCTAAACTATAGTAAAGTGAATTTTGATGTGTCTAAACTATATTAAAGTGAGTTTGATGTGTCTGAACTATAGTAAAGTGAATTTGATGTGTCTAAACTATAGTAAAGTTAGTTTGATGTGTGTAAACTATAGTAAAGTGAGTTTGATGTGTCTAAACTATAACAAAGTGAGTTTTGATGTATCTAAACTATAG
>NW_013684569.1:0-1669 GCF_000517525.1 Limulus polyphemus | reverse complement strand
AAAATACTCTTTAGAATCTTACTCGCGGTGCTCTGATTTTCTTAAATATCTGTTCTTATATCTTGCGACCAGTATTCATTGTTTTTCATTTCAAAAAAGAATCCTAACTGCATTCTAAACAATTATAAGTTTTTAAGGACTTAAATATATACAGCCAATCAATGTATATACATATATACCATGGAACAGGCAGTAGCTTATGTAACCAAGTTCTTCCCAGTCACCTACAACAAAACAGCCAATCAATGTATATGTACATATACATACCATGGAACAGGCAGTAGCTTATGTAACCAAGTTCTACCCAGTCACCTACAACAAAACAGCCAATCAATGTATATACATATATACCATAGAACAGGCAGTAGCTTATGTAACCAAGTTATACCCAGTCACCTACAAAAAAAACAGTCAATCAATGTATATACATATATACCATAGAACAGGCAGTAGCTTATGTAACCAAGTTCTACCCAGTCACCTACGAAAAAACAGCCAATCAATGTATATACATATATACCATGGAACAGGCAGTAGCTTATGTAACCAATTTCTACCCACTCACCTACAAAAAAACAGCCAATCAATATATATACATATATATACCATAAAACAGGCAGTTAGCTTATGTAACCAATTTCTACCCACTCACCTACAAAAATAACATATACATTGACGGTGAAGAAATGTTATATTCTACCAGGCTAAGTTTTCGAAACATTTACAAGATTATCTTCTATCAAAATTTATTATAAATTACATTTTCAAGACCAAACCTAATGCAGATCGAAAAACAGCTAACAGATGGCAACAACTCTCTAAAAATACGGTGAAACACAGCTTTAGAATATAGGTAATTAAAAAAAAAGGCAGTTGAATTAGTTGACAGCTATATTATCGCAATAACTGTACAACAATCCAATAAATAACGCATTAAATAACAAACAAGGCAACTTACTTTAAAATGGGTAAAATATAATAATTATCATTGTTTCAATGCTGTTTTTGACATTAAAGTATTTAATCAATACACCTTATTTTTGAACTTAATTGATGCCAAACCCATTTAGTGAATGGTGCCGAAAAAATATAATTTCTATATCTTAAAATTATGCGTTATTTCCATAATTATTAACATTTAATAGATATAAAGATTTAGCTTCTTTTCTTTTAGATTTAAGAACGGATTTAAATTTTAGCACTCAAAACAGTTTAGGTAGGTTGGTTTTTACGTTTTATTATAAAAGAGACAATACAGAAAATAGCATGTAATCTCTTAACATAAAATCAGTTCTTTGCCATGATCGAATAGTGTAAAAGGTTATAAAAATAGTGCAAAAACCTATAAGAATAGTGTAAAACTAATAAGAATAGTCTAAAAGCCTATAAGAATAGTGTCAAAACCTATAATTACCGTAAAGAAAGTATCTAAAATATTACCTCAGTGCGAATCGATGTTCGGTTCCGAAATAATAAGAATAAAAATCGGGTGTCGATACTGGAGGTGGGCACAGTTCAAGTAGTCTATTATGTAGCTTTGAGCTTAATAACAAAACAAACAGGCATAGAATTTTGAAATAATAGTTTTTTTATACACTTAATTGATATTTAAACACTAAGATGTAGATTGTTTTTTGAATTTCGCGAAAAGCTACACGAGGGCTATCTG
>NW_013684568.1:0-1669 GCF_000517525.1 Limulus polyphemus | reverse complement strand
AGTAGTATACTGTTAACAATGTGGTAGAACTAAAGAGAGTGGAGTAAAACAGACAGTAGATACTGTTAACAATGTGGTAGAACTAAAGAGAGTGGAGTAAGACAGACAGTATATACTGTTAACAAAATAGTAGAACTAAAGAGAGTGGAGTAAAACAGACTGTAGATATTGTTAAGAAAATAGTAGAACTAAAGAGAGTGGAGTAACACAGACAGTAGATATTGTTAACAATGTGGTAGAACTAGAGAGAGTGGAGTAAGACAGACAGTATATACTGTTAACAATGTGGTAGAACTAAAGAGTGGAGTAAAACAGACAGTATATACTGTTAACAATGTGGTAGAACTAAAGAGAGTGGAGTAAGACAGACAGTATATACTGTTAACAAAATAGTAGAACTAAAGAGAGTGGAGTAAAATAGACAGTACATATTTTTAACAATGTGGTAGAACTAGAGAGAGTGGAGTAAGACAGACAGTATATACTGTTAACAATGTGGTAGAAGTAAAGAGACTGGAGTAAAACAGACAGTATATGCTGTTAACAATGTTATCTACTGTCTGTTTTACTCCACTCTCTTTAGTTCTACCGTTCTACCACATTGTTAACAGTATATACTGTCTGTTTTACTCCACTCTCTTTAGTTCTACTATTTTCTTAACAGTATATACTGTCTGTCTTACTCCACTCTCTTTAGTTCTACTACATTGTTAACAATATCTACTGTCTGTTTTACTCCACTCTCTTTAGTTCTACCACATTGTTAACAGTATATACTGTCTGTTTTACTCCACTCTCTTTAGTTCTACCACATTGTTAACAGTCTGTTTTACTCCACTCTCTTTAGTTCTACCACATTGTTAACAGTATCTACTGTCTGTTTTACTCCACTCTCTTTAGTTCTACTATTTTGTTAACAGTATATACTGTCTGTCTTACTCCACTCTCTTTAGTTCTACCACATTGTTAACAGCATATACTGTCTGTTTTACTCCAGTCTCTTTAATATTGTTAACAATGTGGTAGAACTAAAGAGAGTGGAGTAAGACAGACAGTATATACTCCACATTGTTAACTAGAACTAAAGAGAGTGGAGTAAGACAGACAGTATATACTGTTAACAAAATAGTAGAACTAAAGAGAGTGGAGTAAAACAGACAGTATATACTGTTAACAAAATAGTAGAACTAAAGACAGTGGAGTAAAACAGACAGTAGATATTTTTAACAATGTGGTAGAACTAGAGACAGTGTAGTAAAACAGACAGTAGAATTAAAGAGAGTGGAGTATAAAATCCACATTAAATATTGTTAACAATATAGATGTTCCTTCTAGGTATCAAATAAATAAGAATAATGAAAACAGCTGCATAAATATTAGAGAAACTTGATATTATAAACAAAACAGGTGTATATTTTAGATAAATGAAAGTTATGATAAGGATGTTCTGTTTTAACATCAACATAATTTTGTTTTCCCTCGATAATTGTACTTAATTTCATCAAGTGTGACTGTGTTACCAGATGGGTATAGTAGCCATAAAACAGTAATAAATGAAAGACTGAGTCTGATGTCTGTGGAGTGTAAGTATCTCAGTTTTCATACATAAACATGCTGAGCACTTAAACTTCATATCATTGATTGCCTCAGAAATGAAGAGTGGAGAAGG
>NW_013684567.1:0-1670 GCF_000517525.1 Limulus polyphemus | reverse complement strand
CTGTCTACTGTAAGGTCATTTGAAGTTAAACTGCTGTCTACTGTAAGATCAGGTGAAGTTAAACTGCTGTCTACTGTAAGATCATGTGAAGTTCAACTGCTGTCCACTGTAAGATATTTGAAGTTAAACTGCTCCCAAGTAGAAATGTTTGAATTCATAAAGCATGTTATAAATTATTAGATATCAGGCGTGCATGTGTTATGTTCAGTCATAGAAAAGACCAGATGAAATCCATAGTAAGATATAACACAGTAATATCTGTACCGTAATTTGTCTTACATTTTTCCACTATAGATCTGGCATTATTTTTACTTAAAGATCGATTTCATTAATTGTATGAAAGTTTAGCTTGCTTTTAAAACGCACACAGGGATCAAACCTCGAATATTAACGTCATAATCTCTGAATTTTACCCCTGGGAGGACCTTGTATGAAAGTCAAATACGATACTAAGCTTAAGTTAAGACAGATTAAAGTCAGTTACATCTCAGATATGCAGGGTTTTTTTACACACTACTGACTTCAAGCTTAAGCTTAAGTTAAGACAGATTAAAGTCAGTTACATCTCAGATATGCAGGTTTTTTTTTACACACTACCTGACTTCGAGCTTAAGCTTAAGTTAAGACAGATTAAAGTCAGTTACATCTCAGATATGCAGGTTTTTTTTTTTACACACCTACTGACTTCGAGCTGCCTTGGACAAACTAATCTGTTTTTATAACAATTTTAAGCCTCTTGGTTTTCCAGTAATATACCAGCTTTCGGTGTTCAAACGGAAACATTGTTTTGGTTAAGTTGCTATGAAATAAATTATTCAAACAACTCAGTTCCTATACATACAATATATGAACTACAAAAAAAGGAAACTAAGTAATAAAGTATTATATAATAATAACTACTGATCGGAGTAGGTATGTACTTAAAGCGGAACTAAAAACAAAGCTGGCCTTCATTATATCTGATTGAATAGCGGAATGTTGACGACATTTTCGGCAATAAACCCAATAATATCTTACGAGATTAAAGTTAGCCCTAAATACATATCAATCTGTACAATACATATGTAATAATGAACGACAAATGAAAATAAAGGTAATTACATTAGATTTAGTTACTAGTATAACCAATATTACTAATAAAACAAATATGTCCGTAACGACTAACAAAACACGTACATCTCTGAATGATCATTCAATATATGTAGCAACTCAATACAGGTTACAGCTTCTCGTTGCTCTTAGAGTACTTTAGTAATAGCGTATAAAACCCTACAACCAGAGCGCTTTTGAAGGTAGACATCAGGGCCAAACTTAAAACGTTTGATGTGTCTTACGTTGCTTGATTATTTCCACATAGCAGAGTACGAAAAAATTATATCAACTATGCAAGACGTAAAAATCTTCATACCTTTTGAGGTACGAACGTTACGTAAACAACAAAAACTAGGGTTTAGATTTAAAACATTACCCCTCGATAAAAAAATGAATTTGGATTACAGGAATGTTTTATCACTGCTGTATGGAATTCATAACAAACACGTAACGGCACATAGCAAAAATTGTACTGAATTACATGAATGTTTTATCAATGCTGTATGGAATTCATAACAAACACGTAACGGTACGTAGCAACAATTGTACTGAGTTACAGGAATGTTTTATCACTGCTG
>NW_013684566.1:1068-2153 GCF_000517525.1 Limulus polyphemus | reverse complement strand
AGAAATATTGACATCATACAATAAAGCTCTGGTTATACTAAAGATGTGAATCAGAGTTATGAAGACAGGTGTTTATACTACTAACTAGAAACATTGATGAAAATATAAAATTTTCGTACAAAGAAGCTTAGGGAAGGTTTGATATAAACGAACTGTGATGTTTTGTTAAGAAAACAGCGTTTAGTAAAATGATGACTTAGTCAGGTAATTAAAAAATTAGAAACGTTGATACGTATATTTTCATTATATTGTAATATATGTTTCTAAACATAGGAAACAATTGTATTCATATTTTTAACACAGGAAAAACAATATCCAGTGAACTAACTACTGTGTCCGGAACGTCAAGACAATCGTATAGTAAAGAACTTAATGGACCAATTACAAAAGACTTGACTGTAGAACAACAATATATAACGAAAAATTATGTGCATCATTGGAAGAAAATTCAGCCAATGTGAACGCTGATGACGAAAAACCGTACAGTAATGGTGATGTTGAAGTTAATGTATCACCAATAGAGGCTCTGAAAATAAAATAATATTACCTTTTATCAATAGTTTATATCTGCTCCTATTACTCATTCGTGTTTGTGAATGCGTTTTATAACGTAATTACGTGCACTTAGTGTTAGTTATTTTTCTAAGACTCTTTTGTAGTTATAACAATGAATGTTTTTAAATCCAGAAATTACAATTTACATAAAAATAAATGAATGTTATTATCATCATAAACCATCTTGAGATACAGGATGGAACCAAAATCTTATGTAGAAAAACATTGATTGTGATGTTCAAATCAAATGTAGTTACAAGCTAAGTACCAACACCAGGACTGTGTTGAGACACCCTCACAGGAGTGGTGAAAGAAAGTTCTTTTATACTCCAAAATTACTTTCTTATTGTTTATCAGACATATGGAGAGACGTTTATACCAGACGACACGTTTCTGTCCATCACAGGTTCTGTAGCTGGAGCTGTTCATGCTCTCAGTTGAGTGATTGTGGGTTTAATTCAGGACAAAATATCCTACAAGGTAAAAATGTGTAAAGTGAAGCGATTGAACTTGTTATTAATAATTATTAA
>NW_013684566.1:0-585 GCF_000517525.1 Limulus polyphemus | reverse complement strand
TATCAATAGTTTATATCTGCTCCTATTACTCATTCGTGTTTGTGAATACGTTTTATAACGTAATTACATGCATTTAGTGTTAGTTATTTTTCCAAGACTCTTTTGTAGTTATAACAATGAATGTTTTTAAATCAAGAAATTACAATTTACATAAAAATAAATGAATGTTATTATCATCATAAACCATCTTGAGATACAGGATGGAACCAAAATTTTATGTAGAAAAACATTGATTGTGATGTTCAAATCAAATAAAAAATAAGTACTTGTAGTTACAAGCTAAGTACCAACACCAGGACTGTGTTGAGACACTCTCCACCGGAGTGGTGAAAGAAAGTTCTTTTATACTCCAAAATTACTTTCTTATTGTTTATCAGACATATGGAGAGACGTTTATACCAGACGACACGTTTCTGTCCATCACAGGTTCTGCAGCTGGAGCTGTTCATGCTCTCAGTTGAGTGATTGTGGGTTTAATTCAGGACAATATCCTACAAGGTAAAAATGTGTAAAGTGAAGCGATTGAACTTGTTATTAATAATTATTAAAATGATATTTGGTGTTTAAAATTTATACAATCTTTAT
>NW_013684565.1:0-1670 GCF_000517525.1 Limulus polyphemus | reverse complement strand
TGAGTATCGTGGAAGGTATGTTACACCAGGTAATTAGCTACATAACATCAATCCCAAATCATGTTCAACACCAATTACAAAATGTATTTGGTTGTAGTTACCAGCAATCTCAATTAAATAAACAACCCATTTGAAATCAGTTGTTTTAACTTCTTTTGTAAAACATTTTTTCTTTTAAAAATATTACAGATATGATTGTTACATATTCTGTAACAGACTGTATAGCTATTTTAGAACTTATAAGTGTCTTGAAGTATCAGGATAACTTGACAAAGCATTTACTCTCTCACAGTCTGTCTCTCATTCAACCTTTCAAGATTAAAAAAAAGTTTAATCCCGCATAATATGTTTTATTAAGAATTTTGAAAATGCCTGTCTTTAGAAATTTTTTTACTTTTATTTCTACTTAAAAGTTATTACATTCAGAATAGTCTTTTTTTTTCTCAGTACGACGATTCTTTGATTATAAAGACACAAAACAAATTGAACGATTAGATTTACCTCCATTAACGACCTAATTCAACTAACCGAAAGCTGGAAAAATTAAATACTAATAAATAAAATAAACATTGACAATTTATTTCTCAAGATTTATTTTTATACACTGGCTAGATTTCGTCTGAAAATATTAAATCAAAAATTTGGTTTAGTTTTAAGCAAAAAAAAATGTAATTATGCCCATTATACTTTTGAGATAGCATTAATACATCAAAATATACAGTTTTATTATATTTCTATATTATTTTAATACACTTATGATTAAATAAATGAAGATGCTGTAGAAATCTTACTATTCAGTAAAAATAAACATAAAACAACCGACTGGAATATGTTTTTATTAATCAATGCTTTCAATATTGCATTTATACAATTTCGCTAATATTCTTTCATTATGTGTATTCTTATCCTAAATATTTGTATGTAGGAGCATTTTGGCTGTATACAATAAACAGTATAATAGATTGATTTTGTCATGAAATAAAGAGCACTAAAATATTTTTTGTATCGACCATATAGTTTAATACGTTGCTCGTGAAAGCAAAAATTAAAAAAGGTTATCAATAACAAAAAGGCAACAAATATGATCATTACATTGTTTAACCTGACCAATGAAGGGAAACCACTGTATGTCTGTTTGAAACGTATATAAAAAAAACTTGCATTACAGAAACAGTCACCAAATATGTCACATTATCTTTACAGTCATACGAACTTATAGATCTGGTATATTATATGAAGATAACGTGCATGTATGTATGTATACACACACACACACACATATATATATATATATATATGCATCACTGTATTGAATATTTACTAAATATGTAATGTTAGGGTAAAAACCATCATATGTATTGTGCTAGCCATCGGAAACCTTCACCATAACCTTGTCGCTTCAGCACACTACACATGAAGAGCTCTAGGGGTCGTCCTGGCAGTTCTGACCTTGGAACTTTACTCTAAAACAAAATAAATCATACTTTACTTAACCATGAATTTATCTACTAAAGTTTTTACCAATACACTAACTTGAATATATATATAAAACTAAGACATAGGCTCTTTTAAAAATAACTTAAGATATAAACCCAAAAATTAAATGTTGTCATCAGGAACATCTGATACAAAACCAACTTATACTAAGTTAAATGTTCTTAATCATTGTT
>NW_013684564.1:1375-2386 GCF_000517525.1 Limulus polyphemus | reverse complement strand
CTGTGTACTGTCAATAAGAAGACACAAGATTTAACGATACTGCGTACTGCCAATAAGAAGACACAATGTTTGACAACACTTTGTACTGTCAATAAGAAGACACAAGATTTAACGATACTGTGTACTGTCAATAAGAAGACACAAGATTTAACGATACTGCGTACTGCCAATAAGAAGACACAAGATTTGACAATACTTTGTACTGTCAAAAAGAAGACACAAGATTTAACGATACTGTGTTCTGTCAATAAGAAGACACAAGATTTAACGATACTGTGTACTGTCAGTAAGAAGACACAAGATTTGACAATACTTTGTACTGTCAAAAAGAAGACACAAGATTTAACGATACTGTGTACTGTCAATAAGAAGACACAAGATTTAACGATACTGTGTACTGTCAGTAAGAAAACACAAGATTTAACAATAATATGTCCTGTCAATAAGAAGACACAAGATTTAACAATACTGTGTTCTGTCAATAAGAAGACACAAGATTTATAAGTACTGTGTACCGTCAATAAGAACACAAAAGATTTAACAATACTGTGTACTGTCAATAAGAAGTCACAATATTCAACGATAATGTGTACTGTCAGTAAGAAAAACAAAATTTAACAATAATGTGTCCTGTCAATAAGAAGACACAAGATTTAACGATACTGTGTACTGTCAATAAGAAGACACAAGATTTATCGATACTGTGTACTTTCAATAAGAAGACCTAAGATTTAACAATACTGTGTACTGTCAGTAAGAAAACACAAGATTTAACAATAATGTGTCCTGTCAATAAGAGGACACAAGATTTAACGATACTGCGTACTGCCAATAAGAAGACACAAGATTTGACAATACTTTGTACTGTCAATAAGAAGACACAAGATTTAACGATACTGTGTACTGTCAATAAGAAGACACAAGATTTAACGATACTCTGTACTGTCAGTAAGAAAACACAAGATTTAACAATAATAAGTCCTGTCAATAAGAAGATACAAGTTTTAACAA
>NW_013684564.1:0-659 GCF_000517525.1 Limulus polyphemus | reverse complement strand
TCAATAAGAAGACACAAGATTTAACAATACTGTGTACTGTCAGTAAGAAAACACAAGATTTAACAATAATGTATCTTGTCAATAAGAGGTCACAATATTTAACGATACTGCGTACTGCCAATAAGAAGACACAAGATTTGACAATACTTTGTACTGTCAATAAGAAGACACAAGATTTAACGATACTGTGTACTGTCAATAAGAAGACACAAGATTTAACGATACTCTGTACTGTCAGTAAGAAAACACAAGATTTAACAATAATAAGTCCTGTCAAGAAGAAAATACAAGTTTTAACAATACTGTGTTCTGTCAATAAGAAGACACAAGATTTATAAATACTGTGTACCATCAATAAGAACACAAAAGATTTAAAAATACTGTGTACTGTCAATAAGAAGTCACAATATTCAACGATAATGTGTCCTGTCAGTAAGAAAACACAAGATTTAACAATAATATGTCCTGTCAATAAGAAGACAAAAGATTTAACAATACTGTGTTCTGCCAATAAGAAGACACAAGATTTATAAATACTGTGTACCATCAATAAGAACACAAAAGATTTAACAATACTGTGTACTCTCAATAAGAAGTCACAATAATCAACGATAATGTGTACTGTCAGTAAGAAAACACAAGATTTAACAATAATATGT
>NW_013684563.1:0-1671 GCF_000517525.1 Limulus polyphemus | reverse complement strand
AAAGTATAAACTCGGTTTGTTAATGTTTCAATGTTAAAAAGAATGAGACAACGTGTAGAACACGTATACTTATCATGTATACTTATTTGCTAAAACGAGATCCAGTTCCAATTTTATAAATATAGTGATGGTGATATAGTGCAGACAAGATCAAGCATTGTTGGACCTACAAACCTGTAGAATGGTATCACTAATGTCACAAATTATAGGAACCCCATCCTAAGACCACATATGTTACTGTAATTGGTATTAACTTTAGCCTAATGAATGATAATGCCTGCCCCAACATGGTAAACCTCGTAAAACATACCTTGAAGAACAGGTAACTGATTGAATAGAGTGACCTCTATGTTCACCAGATTCCAATCCCATCAAACTTAGGAGAATCACTCCACTCCACTGAGCACCTCCAGACACTGAAGAAAGAGCTATTTCAAAGGACTTCAGGACCTTCTGAACACTGATTGTAACCATCCATCATTGGCCAAAACCTGTTCCTCATCACCACGGTCCCTATTGAAGTTATAATCTGTAGGATGTAAAACCACCTGTATCAAATATAGGAAAAATGAGCAGTTACTTTTATACCATATTATATGATGGATAATCGTAAGCCTGATTTCCATAAAAATGAGTTTATGGGTGATTCGAACTGTATTATAACATCTTATATCATAGATAAAATATTGTAAATTCCGATTGCTCTTGGTACATGTTGTACTTGTAACATCGTGTAACACTTGTGTCAAAAATAAAATATTGTAAATTCCAATTGCTCTTGGAAAATGTTGTGCAACGTGCATGGCGTTTTCATTTATCACACTCACGATGCCATGAATTGCACCTCTTGGTTAGCCTGCTTGGAATGTGAACCCGAGCAGTCATGGTTTCCATCCCTTTGCCACCAAAATAGCGCACCACACTTTAATGTCATGGGTGTGTTATAAGAGTCAGACAACAATAGTCAAAGAGTTACTGTGAGTACTGTTCATTAGTATAACAGTGCAACATTAGGGATGCCTTTGTGAAAATTCCCAACCAAACCCAATGATTTCATAGCTGTTTGTTTCCATTATGATTTACTTACAGTTCTTCGTTGTGAAAACAAGTAAATGATGTTAAATACATTTCTAAATCTTTTTTTTAGTTTTGTGTCTAAGTCCTTTTCGAAGATATATCCTAAAACTTTATCTTACAGCCCAGAGAAAAAGCCATCACTGATAGAGCTGAAGGACATTTTACCACTGGATCGAAAAACGTATGATAAACATCTACCTCCCAAGAAAAATGGTGAGTCGATAAATAAAAATCTATACCTCCCAAGAAACATGGTGAGTCAATAAATAAAAATCTATACCTCCCCAAAAAAATGGTGAGTCAATAAATAAAAATCTATACCTCCCAAGAAACATGGTGAGTCAATAAATAAAAATCTATACATCCCCAAAAAAACGGTGAGCCAATAAATAAAAATCTATACCTCCCAAGAAAAATGGTGAGTCAATAAATAAAAATCTATACCTCCTAAGAAACATGGTGAGTCAATAAATAAAAATCTATACCTCCCAAGAAAAATGGTGAGTCAATAAATAAAAATATATACCTCCCCAAAAAAATGGTGAGTCAATAAATAAAAATCTATACCTCCCAAGAAGGATGGTGAGTCAATAG
>NW_013684562.1:0-1671 GCF_000517525.1 Limulus polyphemus | reverse complement strand
CAAATATCTTCATCTGACAATTTTTGTAATTTTTCATTATCAAGTTGAAATTAACAGAGAATCAGTCCCACAGACAGAATTATATATAATAATATCATTGTAAATAATGAATAATTGTTAGAGTAATTAAAGACAAGTATTAATACCCTTTTAGTTTGCTTTCTTTTCATAAATAATGCAATGTACTGTGATCATTACCTAAAGAAGGTAGTGTTTCATTAAATAACATTTCCTAAAGCATTGAAAAGTATCTGAAATATTATTTATGAAACTGTGAAGCACAACAAATGTATCATAAATAAATATTAATGTCAGTATTTATAAGAAATTACAGTTTTGCTTGTCATAAGTATATCAGCATTATAATAAATATATTCTTTAGTTAAAATACACATCTATGACACTTATAAGTTTGAAAAAAAACTATTTTCAAGCCTGTGAATTTACCACTCGACATCATTGAGATGGTTAAGAAATTATAGAGAACAAGAACGTATGATTGTACGTTGGGTCATAACATTGTGGGATACAATGTCATTGTACAGTACTGACAGCAATGAAATGCAGAGAGACTTTTTCACTTGCTGGTGTGAGTTTGTCCACGTGTAGAGTGTCTGAAAGTTTGGAACCAGGATATAATGCTACCGTGAAACCTAAAGTCTCAGACATGGAATAAATGCAGATTCCACTGATCAATGGATACTAAATACAACAAAATAAAAGCTGGGCCTAGGTTGGGTGATCCTTGCCATGTAGCAAGGCAAATAACAACCCTCATAGACTGGTGAATGTAGTATGAAAATATGTACCCTCTGGCAATTACAGGAGTTGGAGGGAATATTGTATCATTGATACAACCCGTAAAAATGCAGTACCTAGCCTCTGGTGGTGTTAATGGCTCTAAGTGTAGACATTCTTCAAATGTTGCACAATACACTGTAGAAACAGCATTTTGAGAAACATAGAATGATGGTGTAAAGCTCCTGTCAGAAGTGGGTTCACATCTAGTGGAACCTTCACAGTAGTCGCTCAACTTTTGACTGGCCTATTGATCAGCCACTTCTGATATCTAGTGAACTACCACAACTACTTTGTCACAGGAGTTGAGGAAGGTGTCAGGTGTCTTCAGTTTTGGGGCTGCCAGCAAGCTTGATTCTGCCAGTGGGGTTGCATTTGCTGGCTTGTCTGCTGCTGGTGCCAGTATGTACAGAGTGGGCTGGGCTTCCACTATAGTCAGTCTATGGTTGTCAGAGCTGCTCAGCCCCTAGGAGACCTTAAAGATAGTCCAATGACCATGTGGATGTCACTTTCCCACTCCCCCTAGTACACTTATAATTCAAACATCTTATACTGCACCCTGTACTGAAACAATTTAATGTTACAAATTATTTAGAAAACTTACTAAATATTTCAATCTCCATGATTGAAAATATTACTACTATTTTATTTAGTCCAGTATAAATATTTTGCCCTGTACTTACTGAGAAATAATAGATAAAACCGTGTTTATTTCAGATGCAGTGCAAGTTTCACTATTACTCTTACCTGCTAAATATTTGATTGTTGAAACTGGTATTATATTCTGTACTATGTAACAAGAAATACTTGAACATTTACAGATTTGATGGTTTTATAAGAATAAACTTCACCAAGAGTAACTATTTTACTCTG
>NW_013684561.1:0-1671 GCF_000517525.1 Limulus polyphemus | reverse complement strand
AAGGAAATGTTTGAGCCAGTGTCTAGTTTGTCATTAAGAAACATTAAATGACAGATTGTCATACCACGGTGGAGAAATAGGTGGAAGGAAATGTTTGAGCCAGTGTCTAGTTTGTCATGTGTTATATTGGAGCTAGTGTCTATTTAAGTTTGACATTAAAAATACAAAAATAAAGAGCTAAGTACGACTCAGTGAGGAAACGTAATGAAATGTTTGTATATTTACTTTGGTATCTTTTAAATAATTTATTTTTTATGAAGTTCCATTTTTTCGTTTATTAAATTTTAATATTCGATGTCATAAAAAGAAACGATGCTTTGTGTTACAATTTCCGTGTAAGACTGAATACATAATGATTGCAAGTAATATTAAAAAAATCTACTCCAATTTCTGTTATCTCTTTTCGAGATTTGTGAAATATTCCGGCAAGTCCGGTCTTACAGAATAATGCACTTTAGAAAGAACTGAATTTTTCATTACCTCTACGTTAAGTCCTGGGTGAATGGTATTTGTTCCGTTATCAACGCTAGGGATTCTTTTTCTAGGCTTAGTGTGAACCGTTGAAATGCTCAAGGCAATTGGAGAAATCCATCGGGACGAATCAATCTGGATGCTTCTTCAGACACGCCACCTGGGGGTTCAGAAAAAAAAAGAGGAAAAGAAAGCTGTGATATACATATATATTAAAAATTAGTGAAACCAAAGACACTTCGAAGTGCTTTTCAAAACGTTTTCTAATAAGTCCGTTTCAGTGTTCCAACCTCATTGGTTAGCTGGAGAAGTATATGATATATATATATAAATATAACAACTGAAAAATCTAAGAATGATCTATTGTGACAACAGAGTTAGAAAAAAAAATCCTTTACTTTCCAGATAACGATATAAAACTTAATTTCAGCCAACGTTTCGCCATTACGGCATTCATCAGTTCTAGTAGAACAAGAACTGTTTTACTTCACACTGTTTCTGTACTACCAGCCTAATGAAGTCGAAATGGTGAAACGTTGGTTTAAATTAAGTTTTATTTCACTATCTGGAAATTTAGGGTATTTTTTTCAACCATTTTTTGCCAATTTGTCTAAATCCCTCCAGTATGCCCCAAAATTGTGTTAAGCCTAAAAATGGTGAAGTATAAAAAGAACTACTCAGGTTTATTATCAATATACTAATCCTCGTTCATAGAAATGTGGTGAATCGTAACAGGGGGCATAGTAATATAATTCTGGATTAACTTCGTGCTAATATTACCACACATTCGAAAAGCTTGCATTTATAAAAAGTTCATTATATTCAACATATCCTGTAAGATAAAGTATTCCATAATATTGGGTTACACTAATTAAAAATAATATAATGTATTCCATAATACTGGGTTACACTAATTAAAAATAATATAATGTATTCCATAATATTGTGTTACACTAATTAAAAATAAGATAACGTATTTCATAATATTGGGTTACACTAATTAAAAATAAGATAACGTATTCCATAATATTGGGTTACACTAATTAAAAATAATATAGCGTATTTCATAATATTGGGTTACACTAATTTAAAATAAGATAAAGTATTTCATAATATTGGGTTACACTAATTAAAAATAAGATAATGTACATCATAATATTGAGTTACACTAATTAAAAATATGATAACGTACTTCATAAT
>NW_013684560.1:0-1671 GCF_000517525.1 Limulus polyphemus | reverse complement strand
ATACAAGATCTTGTTATCATACAAAAAATACAAGATGATCTTGATATCAGTACAAAAAATACAAGATGATCTTGATATCAGTACAAAAAATACAAGATGATCTTGATATCATACAAATAATACAAGATGATCTTGTTATCATACAAAAAATACAAGATGATCTTGATATCATACAAAAAATACCAGAAGATCTTGATATCATACAAAAAATACAAGATGATCTTGATATCATACAAATAATACAAGATGATCTTTTTATCATACAAAAAATACAAGATGATCTTGTTATCATACAAAAAATACAAGATGATCTTGATATCATACAAAAAATACAAGATGATCTTGATATCATACAAATAATACAAGATCTTGTTATCATACAAAAATACAAGATGATCTTGATATCATACAAAAAATACAAGATGATCTTGATATCATACAAAAAATACAAGATGATCTTGATATCATACAAATAATACAAGATGATCTTGTTATCATACAAATAATACAAGATGATCTTGATATCATTGCTGAAAGAATTAGTTTTTACTTATAGCTGTTGTTATGTTTATTTAGTGAAACTTAATGATATTCTTCTATTACTGCCCCCAAACGAGTAGCAGATTAATTAATCAATATGTTATGAGTAATTAAGTTGGTAGTTAATACTCGTGGAGTAACAGCTATCAAAAATTATCGTTTGTTTTTTTTTAATCATGTAGAATGAAATTATTATTTTTCTGAAAGATTCTTGTGTGGATCTGTCTTGTACCGAATAATATAAACTTACTGAAAGTGATAAGAATAAAAGCTTCTAAAGCATTGCGCTACAGCTGAAACTTGTCTACGAAGTAGTAATAATGCATTCGGAAGTTTCAGTTTGCTGAAGGAGGCAAAATGGCATCATCCTGGTTAAAATGTGAGGTTCAATCCTCACAGTAAAAAGTGAATGAATGAATGAGACGTTCCTATAAGAAGTGTTTTAGAAGTTTACAATTAGCAGTAATCTGTTAATTGAATGAAGTATCGATATTGTAGAATATTAGTGTCTGGAAATGTAACAACTTACCCGATCATTTCTATGATCTGGAAACTTGAATTTTTTTTTTTTACATTAAATGTTCTTTTTGGATACTGATGTTTTAAAATTAAGTTCATTGTATGATTTAATTTCATGCCACGTTTATATGTTAAGATTTCTATTCCACAGAATAAGTGGTTTGTTTGTTTTTCTTAGCCTAAAGAATAACCGAGTGCTGTTTGACAAAATTTTCGAGGAAGTGCCGATCATCATCAAAAATTCTCATCTGATGAATGCACTGATGTCTGAGCTGACAGAATATATTCCAGACGATGAAGGAAAACAGTTTCTTGACATGAGCACTGCGTATGATAGATGTTTATATCAAAACTTGTATATTATTGATGGTCTTTGATTGGCTGATTTGGTGGTTGGGGGAGTGGCCTTAAGCCACCCTGATTTTTTCTTTTTTATACATGCTTATGTTAGGGATAAAAAAACGTTTAAGTTTATCATTTATCAGAGAAACTGTTACAGAACAAAGACAGATAATAACTCTTGTACTGATGTGTGTAATATTGACGTTTAAGTTTATCATTTATCAGAGAAACTGTTACAGAACAAAGACAGATAATAACTCTTGTACTGAT
>NW_013684559.1:0-1672 GCF_000517525.1 Limulus polyphemus | reverse complement strand
AACAACAATGAAAGACTCTAAATCAACAAGGTGTATCCCAAGAGTCATATCAAGTTTAGCTACGACATTGGAAACGACAAAACTACCTTCACGACAACAATGAAATACTGTAAATCAACAAGGTGTATCTTAAGAGTCATATCAAGTTTAGCTACGACATTGGAAACGACAAAACTACCTTCACGACAACAATGAAATACTGTAAATCAACAAGGTGCGACTGAAGGCTCATGCCAGTTTAGCTACAACATAGCAAACGATAAAACAACATTCACGACAACAATGAAAGACTCTAAATCAACAAGGTGCGACTGAAGACTTATGTCAGTTTAGCTACGACATAGAAAACCGTAAAACTACCTTCACGACAACAATGAAAACTCAAAATCAACAAAGTGTGACTCAAGAGTCATTCCCTTATTGATTTAGAGTCTTTCATTGTTGTCGTGACGGTAGTTTTGTCGTTTCCAATGTCGTAGCTAAACTGACATGACTCTTGAGTCGCACCTTGTTGATTTTGAGAAAGTAGTTTTGTCGTTTCCAATGTCGTAGCTAAACTGACATGAGTGTTGAGTCAAAGTTCAGCTAGGACATAGAAAACCGTAAAACTACCTTCACGACGACAATGAAAACTGAAAATGAACAAGGTGTGACTCAAAAGACATGTCAGTTTAGCTACGACATTGGAAACGACAAAACTACCCACACGACAACAATGAAAGACCCGTACTGTATCTTGAATCCTACAGTTCATATTTCAACAAACATGTTTTCCTTCTCATTTCAATTGTGTTTTATTTATGTCAGTTTCTAAAGGAAATCCCCCCAATTTTCCTTATGTTAAACAAAAACTATCCACAGACTTGCCGCTGAGTCACTGAGGGGGAGTTGTGGGAAGACTTCCCTACATCTTAGCTCAGTTAAAATTACTATTAACTTCCGATCACAATGATTTTCTGTTCGCCAGATCTTTATAAAAAAAACAACAACAGGATTTTCGGAAATAAAAGGTTTCAGGTTTCACATTCATTTTCTACTTACCTAATCAGTTAATTTTTGAGACTAGGAGAAATCTTGGTCGAAGTGTTATAAATTACACGTATGTTCTGGTAGTCGCTGGTTATATAAAATCTATATAAAAGTTGTTATCGGTTACCATAGTTATGTCGACGTGTAAGACAAATCTTTGATCACCTGGAGAGCAGAACGATACCTTACCTTATATGGTCACAACAAGAGACCATACTAAGTTGTTATCGAACGCATTTTGAAAGTACGCAAGATAAAACCATTGATATCTGGTTTGACTCGTAAAACAAACAAAAAAGAGAGACAATTATATAAAGAAACCAAGCCTTCGTAATAATTCTGTGAAAATCAAATTAGAATTTAAGTGCTGGAAAATTATACACAGAACTTTTTGAATAAAGCCAACATGGTCAACAAATCTTGTTAAATAGCTGTTTCTCTACATAAATGCCAGAACTTTTTAAATAAAGCCAACATGGTCAACATAAGTTGTTAAATAGCTGTTTCTCTACATAAATACCAGAACTTTTTAAATAAAGCCAACATGGTCAACATATCCTGTTAAATAGCTGTTTCTCTACATAAATACCAGAATTTTTTAAATAAACCCAACATGGTCAACAAATCCTGTTAAATAGCTGTT
>NW_013684558.1:0-1672 GCF_000517525.1 Limulus polyphemus | reverse complement strand
CTATTATTATTACCACTTTATGTCTAGAAATTTGCGACTATTATTACTACTTTCTGTCTAGAAATTTGATATTATTATCATATTATCTATCTAGAACTTTGCTAATATTATTACTACTACTTTCTATTTAGAACTTTGCTATTATTATTACCACTTTCAATCTAGAACTTTGCTACTATTATTATTATTATTATTACTTTCAATCTAGAACTTTCCTATTATTATTGCTACTTTCTGTCTAGAACTTTGCTATTATGATTACCACTTTCTGTCTAGAACTTTGCTACTATTATTATTATTATTACTACTTTCAATCTAGAACTTTCCTACTATTATTATTACCACTTTCTGTCTAGAACTTTGCTACAATAGTAGCAAATTTCTAGACAAAGTGGTAATAATAGTAGTAGCAAAGTTCTAGATTGAAAGTGGTAATAATAGTAGCAAAGTTCTAGACTGAAAGTGGTAATAATAATAATAATAATAATAGTAGCAAAGTTCTAGAGAAAGTGGTAATAATAATAGTAGCAAAGTTCTAGAGAAAGTGGTAATAATATTACCACTTTAATAGTAGCAAAGTTCTAGACAGAAAGTAGTAATAATAGTAGCAAAGTTCTACACAGAAAGTGGTAATAATAATAATAGTAGCAAAGTTCCAGACAGAAAGTAGTAATAATAGTAGCAAAGTTCTACACAGAAAGTGGTAATAATAATAATAATAGTAGCAAAGTTCCAGACAGAAAGTGGTAATAATAGTAGCAAAGTTCTAGAAGATTACTACTTTCTGTTAGTAGCAAAGTTCCAGCTATTATTATTACTACTTTCTGTCTAGAACTTTGCTACTACTATTATTATTATTACCACTTTCTCTCTGGAACTTTGCTACTATTATTACTACTTCTTTTTTTTCAGGACTGAGACACTTGCACTCCCAACAATAATAGTTAACATCGTTATCGCGGTTGCTGCCAATCAAGTCATTATCTTACTTGGAATTTCTGCTACAAATAACGAGGTAACGTAATTTACCGTTTCAACTTATACTTTAATTAATGTTTTAGTGTATGATAATAAAGGCTTAATGTATTTCATCTGAACTTAACTTAATATATGTATTTAAAATGTAGAGATGTCAGTGTAACATTAGCTCATCGGTAAGTTTATAGAATTATAACGCTTAACTTCGAGTTTTAACCTCTTGATGGGTACGGCGTACATCGCCATATTTGAAGTTTTGCGCTTAAACTGCTACATGGAATATTTCATTTTTTTACATTACATAAGCTGTAATGTAGCAAGTTTTATATTACAGAAGGTATAATGTTGTATGTTTTACATTACATAAGGTATAATGTTGTATGTTTTACATTACATAAGCTATAATGTTGTATGTTTTACATTACATAAACTATAATGTACGTTTTACATTAAATAAGCTATAATGGAACCTAAACTCCTCGGTGAAACACGCTATCCACTGTATCCATACGTGGCTAATGTGCTGTAATATTAGTTTCACAATGATATACAGTTTTCCTGTACAGGTATAGTTCCCATTTAATCCCTACGTGACACAATGATATACAGTTTTCCTGTACAGGTATAGTTCCTATATAATCCATGCGTGACATAATGATATACAGTTTTCCTGTACAGGTATAGTTCCCATTTA
>NW_013684557.1:0-1672 GCF_000517525.1 Limulus polyphemus | reverse complement strand
GAAGAACCAGTCATACCGTAGAACCAAACAGCTTGTGGAACCAGTCAACCTGAAGAACTGACTAGTTTGTAGAACCAGCATAAAGACAGTCGGGGAAGGAGAATTTCTGATGGGTGTTGTCTACAGAGCAAACATAAGGTCGAAAATCTCTGCCATTTTTACAAATTAATCACATTTTTCTGTCAACCAATGACCAACGAATACTTATTTGGAAGGTCAGAGAAATATAAATTATTCAGTGGTCGTGAGGAGAAGAACCATTACGCACAAATCTTAATGTATTTCCAAATATCGTGTTTCCTGCTTGATCATGTAAAGTTCTAATATCGGACATGCTTAATGAATACGTCTTTATGATTAATCCAGAGTAGTTTATTGTCATGGTAATGTACCTGGTTAAAATGACAAGTCTTTATGATTAATCCAGAGTAGTTTATTGTCATGGTAATGTACCTGGTTAAAACATACTGTCATGGTAATGTACCTGTTTAAAACGTATTGTCATGGTAATGTATCTGGTTAAAACGTATTGTCATGGTAATGTATCTGGTTAAAACATATTGTGTATCTGGTTAAAACATATTGTCATGGTAATGTATCTGGTTAAAACATATTACTGGTTAAAACATATTGTGTATCTGGTTAAAACGTATTGTCATGGTAATGTATCTGGTTAAAACATATTGTGTATCTGGTTAAAACGTATTGTCATGGTAATGTATCTGGTTAAAACATATTATGTATCTGGTTAAAACGTATTGTCATGGTAATGTATCTTGTTAAAACATATTGTGTATCTGGTTAAAACATATTGTGTATCTGGTTAAAACATAATGTCATGGTAATGTATCTGGTTAAAACATATTGTGTATCTGGTTAAAACGTATTGTCATCATATTGTACCTTCAAGTTGTGGCAGTGGAGTATAAAAAAGTTGATGATATTTGGTATACAACAAAGAAATAATTTGTATGTTGAGTCAAAATAATAAAACATTTTTGTGTTCTTGAGTAGAATACTCATTGTGGTGAGAACTATCAGTTCATCAAATCTTCAGAGGATCAACATGATCATTTTTAATCCGAACATGCAGTGATGACATAGGTCAACAATACGTCCAGAGGAACGTACTCCAGATATTTCAGATGATCAATCACACTTTAAACAAAATGAAATCCCTTTATGTCGTTAATTTAAAAAAACCTCTTTTGTAGGTCGACTTACATAACTTTATAGAGTGTTTAATATATTTTTTTAATTTCCATTCCAGAGTTCGTATATAAATCTATTTACTAGAATATTCTTCATTTGTTACTAAGCATGTACGTATGAGGTGCAATAAGACGTAATGTATTAAAAATAGTGAAGTTAAAATATAATATACTTAAATATACAGTTGAAACAAATTCTTAGGAAAAGGCATGATGCCCTGTCATATATAAACAGTTAAAAAAAAACTCTGGGCCACAGATGTCCTGTCATATATAAACAGTTAAAAAACTCTGGGCCACAGATGTCCTGTCATATATAAACAGTTAAAAAAACTCTGGGCCACAGATGTCGTGTCATATATAAACAGTTAAAAAAACTCTGGGCCACAGATGTCGTGTCATATATAAACAGTTAAAAAAACTCTGGGCCACAGATGTCCTGTCATATATAGACTATTAAA
>NW_013684556.1:0-1673 GCF_000517525.1 Limulus polyphemus | reverse complement strand
AAACTGTAAGCCTAGTATATCACGAGGTTTGATCAGCTTAGAAGTAGGCTAGTCCTAAGTCAGTATATTAAACTATCATTATCAATATAGTACAAGCGCAAAGTAGCCTATAATAAAAGTAAATTAATAAAACTAGATTTGTTACACTTTTTAATCAATATTATTAATGTAAGTAACATAGAATAAATAATAAAGTACTGTACTGACAATATTCCCTTCATGAACACCGAGTAAGATACAACAATACTCAACCACTTTTCTCTTTCAGTTCATGAAGCTTTCAAAGTTTCATCGACGGTACGGAAAATTAAAGAACAAAATGACTAAATACTAAATTTCTTGGTTTTTATGTTTATTTCTTGCTATAAAGTAACTAAAATGTAAAAACTTAAGTTAAATAAGAAAACAAAAATTAAATACACGAATAAAATTTCTCAGTGAGGTCTGCACGTGAGCTGCTCGCGTATTACGTAATTCATTTATGTAATTTGAGTTGCGCGGTAGATCCGCAATATTTTTTTTTACACAGAATTTATACGGAGTTCGTACAAAAATAAAATAATAAAATAAAATGAAAATAGTTACAAATCGAAGTTATCCTTTCTTTTTCTTTGTAGAATGACTGCTGCTTCTAACAGACAGTTATAGAGTTTTTTTATCCTAATATGTTCACTCCTTTATCCTTTTATTTCGTGTTTTTTGTGTTTCAAGTGACACTTGCTGGTTTCACTTTTACAGAACACCTACAAACATTCTTTGAACATATAAACTCCATTCACTCCGATATTAACTTCACCATCAAACATAAAAACAACAAGCCTTCTTCAAAATTTATTGTCTCAAAGTGGGTTCATCATTATATTTTTTTAAATTTCTAACCCAAATCTCATTATTCCTTATTTCCATATGCAGCAAAACATCAAATCTAATTGAGCAAGGATCACTTGCACCCAGATGTTCCCCAATCTCTACCCTATCAACCACTTGTTTAATTAGAAGTTAACATTAAGACTGTAATAACTACTAGTAGTAGTAGGCTCACTAACCAATTGTTGAAGAAAACTACCCTGAACAGTTTCAAGATGTAGAAACCTGTCTCCCCCCATGAATCGACTTTAACATTTTCCAATTTATATAATTTGCATCGTTAGAACTTAGAATACTAATTTAGTAATACTCTGAGAGAGTCAATGAGTATTATTAGTTAAGCATCTAAACTGTGTTAACTGATACAAATCAAATTAGTACTGATAGTAACTGTTACTACAATAGTCTGGAGGAGTAGGCCTACGATATAAAATATAAACAATATATGCCTAATAGCTTCACCATGTTTAAAAAAATATTCGTGGTCAACATATTAATAAATTAAATTATCAATAAGTAATATCAAACAATTTTTCACAATCATATCATAACACTATAACATAATTACACTTTACTGTTTTCAGTCCTGACGAATACACTTAAATTTCTAGTGTCATAGGCCTACTATAGCTTACGTGCCGTAATAAAAATAAATATATATGTATATACTTTTATTTTTCAAAACTACAGTTAGATATTATAGTTTAAAACAAAATAAGAATTGTGTTAAAATACCTTTTTATATACTGATAGAGCTACGACGTAATTGTTATTTAATATTACTCTCATTAAGTAATTATCAAATA
>NW_013684555.1:3987-4276 GCF_000517525.1 Limulus polyphemus | reverse complement strand
ATACGATATTTGCCAACTAGATTAATACGCATCGTCTTCGTTTTTAACACAAATACGGTTTAATATAGACACTACAGTACAATATTCAATAACAATTATTACGAATAGTTTATTACAAACAACGATTCATAAACAAAAGTTTCATAAACTTACAAACAATATAAAGTTTTCTTTCTAGTCTGGAACTTCCTTGATATCTAATAATGGTTGGAGACGGCTTGAATGGGTAATGAAGAAAAACTTTAATATAAGTTTAACATAACAGCAAATGTACAACGTTTCGACAAGG
>NW_013684555.1:2680-3144 GCF_000517525.1 Limulus polyphemus | reverse complement strand
TCCAATTGTTTTGTATTATAATTTTGAATAGTCCGAAGCCGAGTTAAATAATCTAAATTTTAGTAGTTAAGTTGTACTTTTGATTTAGTATTTAAATAGATGGCGATATATTAGTCTATATACGATTTTCGCCAACTAGATTAATACGCATCGTCTTCGTTTTTAACACAAATACGTTTTAATATAGACACAACAGTACAATATTCAATAACAATTATTACGAATAGTTATTACAAACAACGATTCATAAACAAAAGTTTCACAAACTTACAAACAATATAAATTTTTTTTCTAGTCTGGAACTTCCTTGATATCTAATAATGGTTGGAGACGGCTTGAATGGGTAATGAAGAAAAACTTTAATATAAGTTTAACATAACAGCAAATGTACAACGTTTCGACAAGGTTTTGTCATCATCAGGTACTTCAATCTTACGTAACAATACTGGTTAAGACGTTTACAT
>NW_013684555.1:1435-1838 GCF_000517525.1 Limulus polyphemus | reverse complement strand
GTGATATATCAGGCAATTTACGATATTTGCCAACTAGATTAATACACGTCGTCTTCGTTTTTAACACAAATACGTTTTAATATACACACACACAACAGTACAATATTCAATAACAATTATTACGAATAGTTATTACAAACAGCGATTCATAAACAAAAGTTTCACAAACTTACAAACAATATAAAGTTTTCTTTCTAGTCTGGAACTTCCTTGATATCTAATAATGGTTGGAGACGGCTTGAATGGGTAATGAAGAAAAACTTTAATATAAGTTTAACATAACAGCAAATGTAGAACGTTTCGACAAGGTTTTGTCATCATCAGGTACTTCAATCTTACGTAACAATACTGGTTAAGACGTTTACATACACACATATATTGTTGATTCTTGCTCTAGAGAATC
>NW_013684555.1:0-517 GCF_000517525.1 Limulus polyphemus | reverse complement strand
TCCAAGAGGAAATAACTTAGAAACCTGAAATTTTGCACCCATACTAAGTGGACTCTGAGGGTGTGCAGTTGGGTATTGTTAGTTATCCAATTGTTACGTATTATAATTTTGAATAGTCCGAAGCCGAGTTAAATAATTACAACTTAGTAGTTAAGTTGTACTTTGGATTTAGTATTAGTCAATTTACGATATTTGCCAACTAGTACAACAGTACAATATTCAATAACAATTATTACGAATAGTTATTACAAACAACGATTCATAAACAAAAGTTTTATTGTTTGTAAGTTTGTGTAAAGTTTTCTTTCTAGTCTGGAACTTCCTTGATATCTAATAATGGTTGGAGACGGCTTGAATGGGTAATGAAGAAAAATTTTAATATAAGTTTAACATAGTACATTTGCTGAACGTTTCGACAAGGTTTTATCATCATCAGGTACTTCAATCTTACGTAACAATACTGGTTAAGGCGATTACATACACACATATATTGTTGATTCTTGCTCTCGAGAATCTT
>NW_013684554.1:0-1673 GCF_000517525.1 Limulus polyphemus | reverse complement strand
ATGGTCATTCCAAACTAAGTTATTTCTTCTGTAATGGCCATTCCAAAATAAGTTGTTTCTTCTGTAATGGTCATTCCAAAATACGTTGATTCTTCTGTAATGGTCATTCCAAACTAAGTTGTTTCTTCTGTAATGGTCATTATAAACTAAGTTGTTTCTTCTGTAGAAGTCGCCCTAAACCATGACGTTTCTTCTGTAATGACCATTACAAACTAGGACGTTTCGTCTTTAATGTTGGTCCGAATTACCAAAAAAAGATCGATGTCTCAAACGTTACCCAGAGTTATTGAACCAATAGACACTTTGATGATCATGTTATTACCTTAAAAAAACATAAACTGTATGCTATTCCTTATATACATATATTTATTGAAAATATCTGATTGAATAAGTTATAATTCATATACTTAGAAACATAAACTGTATATTGTATCTTATATATATATACGTATGTGTATATTGAAAAAGATGCATATCACTAAATAATATATCAATCATATACATACAAGCATTTGAGTAAGGAAGCATGTTACGCTAATATAATAAGTAGGCAAAATACGATCTATAAACATAGTGAAGCGATTTATTTATGGTGGAACGTACTAGCCGTTTCGACAGAACATTGGTCTGTCATTTTCAGGTATCTTTCACTATCTGAAAAACTATCCAATCAAATACTTGAGTTATATCTCATATTGATGTAAACACATAAGTACAAATCACGTAAAGAAGCGATACTTTATGTGAATACATACACCAGTTACCGTACAGTACGGTGTTTAAGTACACTATTCCAACTCAAGCGTATAGCTGAACGAACCAGGAAAACTCCAAGTTTCTTGGTCAAGTAAACCTGTGTTCTTAAATACACGTTATCCTTGAGCAGCTTCAAGAACTCTGCTGTATCCAAGATTCCACTGATCTGGTGATGGATACCCTAGAAACTGTTTTCAGTAAGTGTTTGCCAAGACATATATGTCTAATCACGCATTCTGCTCACGATCAAGCTTACTAAACAATGGCACCCGCTAGGCAACTGAACATGGCTATTACAACTTCGTTTTGTTTAACCTTTAAAGTGGTCAAACGGTACGTTTATTTCGTTATGGAATCAATGGCTTGTCGAGAGTAACTGGTCGATCAACTTTTTCCATTTTTCTCTCGAGATGTCATCATTGGTACATATTCCATAGGTTAGAACCTTTTCAGTAAGAGCTTTATTTACTGCTACCATATACGAATTCGATGGTCTTTTGTTGTTATCTTTTACTTAAAATCAATCGTTGTAAATATTTTCTTCTGTGAGTGCAAGCAATTAAAGATGTCTTCTGTTTGTTTCTCATCCTTACCAATATTACATCTGAAGTTGAGAAATATTTGACGAAATCTCTTAGTGGTTAAAGAAGAAACATAGAAGTTCTAGTTTGAAACTATGTAAGTTGTTGTATCTTATTACCATCTATAAAGTTGGATATTATTTCAAGGTATGTATATGATGATATATTATTTAGTGATATGCATCTTTTTCAATATACACAAACATATATATATATAAGATACAATATACAGTTTATGTTTCTAAGTATATGAATTATAACTTATTCAATCAAATATAAATATATGTATATATGGAATAGCATACAGTTTATGTTTGTATGTATATGATTGATATA
>NW_013684553.1:0-1673 GCF_000517525.1 Limulus polyphemus | reverse complement strand
ATGGGATACTGTATATACCCTGTTTTGTTCTTTTAATAGGGTTTCTATCGGATTAGGTAGTAAGATGTTAATTTTTATGTAAAGGTTTAAATAAAGTTCTTACATCATTAAATTATTAAAGAGGCTTGTAATTTTGTTAGCAATTTCTGACACAAAAGGAAATGCAACAATTTTATGTTTTGTGGTGAAAGGTTGGAGTTAAAATAATATTTTTCACTGTTTTGAAGTTTGATACAAACCCATCAATAAAACTTTTCCTTAGGCTTATAAATTGTTGTTTTCCAACCTATTATTATGCTAGCATAATGTGCTTCCTTACACAAGAAATAGGAGTTTTATGTTAAATTATATAATATATGCAAATTAACCAAGTTATATATTATACCTTTGGAATAATTCAAAACTAACTGAAATATTTATATGGAATTGAAATGAATAAGAATATTAATCTGAGCTTTCAAAATAGAAGTTATAAACTTAAAGTGAGTAAAAAGTTTCTCATTCTTTGATGTTTTCATTCAGGTTTGTACCTGAAGATATCAACATCTATGATCAAAATGTTTTACTTTTTTTTTTTTCAGTGTAAAAATTGTGCCCATGTGAAGCTATTTCGTTGTGACATTTCCTTTATTTTTGTCGTGGTATCCTCTCGAGTATTATACTAAAAAACTTTGTTTTATCAAAACGAGAAGATTTGAGATATATAATCTGAACAGTTTTAATGACCATTGTTTTTTAGTGTAAGAAACACCGAAGTACAGCTGTGATAAAGGTTAAATTTAGATCTCCAAAGGATCTGAACAAATTATCAAATGAAGGTTTTGAACCTCTGTTGGTATTAATTGCATAATTTATTGATGATGTTGTAAATACTATTAGTTTATATTTGACTGAAAACCCTTTTATTTTATACATAATCCGTATAAGTTACATAAAATGTAGTTTAAAAACATGCTATATTGAACAGTAATCACGTGTTTATATTTTATATAAAAAATAAAAATACATGATACTAATGTACATTTATTTGATACTACATGTATTATTCATATAGTACATTCAGTAAGCTTGCAATTCAAGAGAACCCTTTTGCAGTTGATTAAAAGAACTGCAATTGATTTAACACTGTCCTATGGGCATTTTTTTTCTGTGCATGTCATGAAGTTTTAATGAGTTACATTCCAACTTTAATTAAAATGATTTATTATCATGGTATACAAATAAACTTTTCATAAAAACATATCTGATAATCCATATATGAATATTAAATAATTTTTAAGTTCTTAATTGTATAAGGCAATATTAAAAACAAATCCTCAATTTCCCCTAGTATAAGAACAGTGACATTTGCTCTCCAAGTAACCTCACTTCTCTAATTTATTTACCACCCCTCCGAGATAAACTTCCGAGGCACACAAACTTGTCAACTTCTTTTGCACTGGATCTTGTTGTCTGTTGTTGATTCTCATCATCTTGGTCTTGTTGATGTTTATGTGTAGCCCATTTTTTGCAGCTTTCTCAGCAAGTCATTGAGTCTTGGATTGCACATCTTGCTACTTGTGTGACTGGAGATAGAGATCATCCTCAAATCTGAGATCTTTCAGGTGCTTCACAGATGTTGACTGAATGCCTGTCTTTGTGTTATTATTAGTCTGCCTCATCAACCAGTCGAT
>NW_013684552.1:0-1673 GCF_000517525.1 Limulus polyphemus | reverse complement strand
GTCTTTGATTTGTCTTTCTTCTGAGTGTGTGACGTTTTGGGCATTTTCCAGGTTGCTTTTGAGCCTACAACTTACTTGATGGCTGAAAGGTCTGGGAGCAAATTTTTAGTCTTTTTCGTTTTTTTCTTTCTGTAGACGGATATTGTGGTTCACACTGGAAGGTTTATTTCTTAGTTACGTGAAGGGACAGTTTGGTCTTATCTGACATGTTGTTGGAACTTTGTGATTTAGCCTAACACACCAGGTGGAGACATTTTTCCAACTCTCAAATAATACATCTGCTCCTCAAACTTTGGGGTTGTAAGGCATAGTTTGTAGTTCACCTATATAAATCTATGTCCCCTAATGGGACTGTAAGTCTACAGACTTACAACTCAAATTCAACAATAGGATGCCACACATTTACCTCTTCTTCTCCCATTGCACAGATGGTTCTTTCTCTACTGGGAAGGTTGGCATCAGTCAAATTCTTTGTGCCAAGAATACAAGTGATCCTTTTATTGGTCTTTAAGCGATCAAGAATCTGTGTACTGGTTTCCCCAGTTTCTTTAATCGGGATCATTCTTCAATCTCTAGGGGTGTTTAAGCTGGGACACGACTACAGTTTTGGTTCTTCTACTGCCACCTTGTCCATAGTTCCATTCTCTTCATGAATGCCTGGCTTTAGGGATGGGGTGTATATACCAACAGTCAGGAATTCCAGTGTCTGTGCACGAAACGACAAGGATTCCCTACACAATGTTTTAGTCCTTCTTGCTCTACAACAGTAAATTGTCAGGCCTCACTTTGACTATTCCATGATGATGTCTTATGTTTCTCATCAATGAGGAATGTGGTCTAGGGCTCTTTATTTTTGAATTTTGGACCAGCTTTTTTTGGGACTAGTCCTATCTTATCACCCATCTAGCTTGCCATGTTCTATGGGTGATGCCTGTGGTAGCAGGTCCATTGTCTCTATTCAAACAGATTCTCCCAATAAAATATATGTTGCATCGCAAGGTTCTGTTGGATTGGCTCTCATTTTGCAACTCTAATTGGTAGGTTGGCCTCTCACTGGATCATCCAACTACTGGCAATTTGATCTCCAGTATATCATTTTTGGGCTTTGTCAATAGCTGCTTTCTGTCTTTACAGGACAGGATTACCATTTTCTAAACCTTCTCTCCACTTCATATTCAATCAGTGGTGTTTACCATAACTCATTTTTTGACTTGGCTCTTTGAAAGAGGTTTTTGCATCTTCCACAATCGCCATTCTTTACGGCGGCTTTATCGACTACTGTTCGATTATAGTGACTACATATTTTATGAGTCCTCAGTTCTCTCCGGATTCCTCACATCATTTTGGGTAATTGATTCCAAATGACCATTCCAGTTAACTACCAGGTAGATTAAGGTTACATATTCTCTCTCTACACCTTATATGTCACGCATCCCTTTACCTGCAGGTTTATTTTTCATTGCTGCTGATCTACAGACATCACTGGTCAGAATGATTTGTGCTGTTTGTTCACAGACCACTTTCTCATTCTCTCTTATGTCCTCAGACCAGTTCTTCTTATCCAACATTCTGTCAGATGGGAAATGAGTTCAATTCTTTTCTCTGATTCATCTGCTCACTCTTTCTCTCTCTATGTCCAATCAGATCTCGATCTTGGTCATGTTCAGTGAAGG
>NW_013684551.1:1372-2160 GCF_000517525.1 Limulus polyphemus | reverse complement strand
ATGTTAAAGCACATATCCTAAAATCATCTCTATGGATGTGACCTTGTTGTTCTTTGGGTTTTATTTCCATGGAACATGACGTTTGTTCTAAATATATTTTTCTTGCCAAAAACATGACAAACCATGATTTGCTACGATTTGTCTTTGCAAAATATGTTATTACTAGAGTAGGTATATACTTTCGAAACGTTTACTTTCAATTCTTTTATAGCAGTGTTTGTAACAGCTGTTAAAACACTTGAAAGTATATGCCATTGATGTATTACGTCAACTGAGGATACTGACGTTTACTTAATCACGTACAAGTAGAAACAATCTAGAGCAATGGAGTAATAAATAAATATATGTACTATATATATGTGTGTGCCCCCAGTGGCACAGCGTTATGTCTGCGGACGTATAAAGCTTGAAACCGGGTTTCGATACCCGTGGAGGGGAAAGCACAGATAGCTCATTGTGTAACTTTGTGCTTAACTTCAAACAAAATTTTGTACCAAGCGTCTACTATAGGATTGTTAATGTGCAGATCCTTTCTGCAACCCTTATATGTATGGCATGAATAAAAAAGTAATTTTTTTCCCTATTAGAAGCATTTGTAGTTTCGATAAAATGCCTCAAATCTTTCATATATATATATATAATTATTTTTTGTTTCTTTATTTCAAATTTTGTTAAAATTATTAATGAATCTCGAGTAGAATTTTTATGTCTAACAGCAAATAATATTATATAGTTCTGGTGCGAGGTAGAAGTCCCTGTTTAACTTGGAGTATCCAAAATACTTCGTA
>NW_013684551.1:0-886 GCF_000517525.1 Limulus polyphemus | reverse complement strand
CAGTCTCCTGCTGTGTTGGTTTTGGGTTGATGTAGGGGGAAAAAAAATCGTTCCAAAGTATTTTGATACATGATACATGTTAATAAACATGTTAAAGCACATATCCTAAAATCATCTCTATGGATGTGACCTTGTTGTTCTTTGGGTTTTATTTCCAAGGAACATGACGTTTGTTCTAAATATATTTTTCTTACCAAAAACATGACAAACCATGATTTGCTACGATTTATCTTTGCAAAATATGTTATTACTAGAGTTAGGTATATACTTTCGAAACGTTTACTTTCAATTCTTTTATAGCAGTGTTTGTACCAGCTGTTAAAACACTTGAAAGTATATGCCATTGATGTATTACGCCAACTGAGGATACTGACGTTTACTTAATCATGTACATGTAGAAACAATCTAGAGCAATGAAGTAATAAATACATATATCTACTATATATGTGTGTGTGCCCCCAGTGGCACAGCGTTATGTCTGTGGACGTACAACGCTAGAAACCAGGTTTCGATACCCGTGGAGGGAAAGCACAGATAGCTCATTGTGTAACTTTGTGCTTAACTTCAAACAAAATTTTGTACCAAGCGTCTACTATAGGATTGTTAATGTGCAGATCCTTTCTGCAACCCTTATATGTATCGCATGAATAAAAAAGTAAATTTTTTTCCTTATTAGAAGCATTTGTAGTTTCGATAAAATGCCTCAAATCCTTCATATATATATACACATATATATACATAGATCATTATTTTTTTGTTTCTTTATTTCAGATTTTGTTAAAATTATTAATGAATCTCGAGTAGAATATTTATGTCTAACAACAAATGATATTATATAGTTCAGGAGCAAGGTAGAAGACCCTGTTTAACTTGGAGTATCCAAAAC
>NW_013684550.1:0-1674 GCF_000517525.1 Limulus polyphemus | reverse complement strand
AAATTAGATGAAAAGAAGCAAAACAGGAGAAAAAATAATGTGATGGAAGTGGAAAAAATTAAAGGTTTTGAACAAGGCTGCTCTATAGCCTGCAATGGTAGAAACAAATAAACCACTACAGAAAAGCCAAGTAAAAAAACTGGAGAAGTGGGAAAACATGGTTGGGAAGGTGAGAGGACATGACACAAAGACCAACAACAGAAAATGTGCCATTTATGCTGGTAAACCATCAAAGGAAAAGAATGGACTGAGTGAAAAAGAAGCAAGGCTATTCAAGGGACCAGACCAAATCTAAGTGTGAAGATGGAGTGTGGCTAGGGCAGGAATAAAGACAGAGGACTAAGTTTGCTGGAGAAGGGATTAGAAAAGTGGAATATGTATGGGAGGAGTTGATTGAAGAAGGTTCAAAAGTGGAAACCATGGCTGTGCAGGTCAAAATGGGGTGATGAGAAGAGCTTGACAAAGAGTGGTTTGTATAAGAGAGAAAACACAAGAAGAAGAATGATGGTAGGATAAACATACAGTTAAAGATTGATCCAAACCTGACTGAAGGCATCTACTGCCAAAATTGAAGGATGTGGAACCAGAAACCTAAAGAGGGGAAGCTATATATTGAGGCGAGTGGCAAAGGGGGGGGGGGTACCAGCTGGGAGCATAACCACTGGAACACTTGAGGAGGAAAAGACTACTCCATTGGCAATAGCTGATCTGCCACAAGATTCAGAGCACCTAGGATGTGACAAGCAAGAAGATGGACCTGCTAAGATGGGACCCAGAAAAGGAGATTCAGCATTCAAAAGGCAAGCAAATGGAATCGGGTACCCCCTTGATGGTTTATGTAAAAGACAACGGCTGAATGTTTGGAATGGATTATGACTAGTTGGCCACATACCACAAGCAGGAAATGATCCAAAGTCCAATGAACAGCTAGGAGTTCCAAAAAGATTGATATGTAGAGATTTCCTCTTCATTTGAGGGTGATGAAGCTCATGGTTTCCAAAGCCAAGTATTCTCCTTCTGATCCTGCACATCAGGTTCTTTTTCTTTGGGGAACCTGACTTACTTGGAATTTCTAGTTCCTTGGAGTCATGCACACCTGCTTTGCCTTTAGTTGGCACTGCACAATCAATGGAATCTCGTTCAGGATCCCTTGGACTACGCCATCCTCCTCCTTCCTCCACTACAAGTCAACTTGGCCTGATAGGTTGATGGGCGTTCCTTTGCCTCCTTCTTATCCTGATTTGCATCTTTTTACAGATGTTTCTCTTATGGGATGGGAAGCATATCTGGATTCTCAGGAGATATCCGGTCATTGGTCAGTGATTGAATTTTGGCTGGGCCCTGTTGAGGTAGGTGTTGAGAAATTCCCCCAAATGAATAACAGTGTGTGGGGGTTAGATGAGACTTCTTCAGTTTGAAAAGCCAACCCACACGAGCTGCCTCCTGTAGGAGGAAATGGGTAAGGATGTGAAAGGGTTGTTAGGAAGTAGTTAAAGGAGCCAGTCATCCAAATAATGATGAAACTGAAAACCTTGGTTGTGAATATGGTTGGCAAAAGATGTATGGCACCAATGCCAGATGGAATGGTAGAGTGCTGAACTAAAACACCCGCTTCCATGAATAAACTGAAGGTAACATCTGGACGTTGTAAAAATCAGGATATGAAGGTAAACA
>NW_013684549.1:0-1674 GCF_000517525.1 Limulus polyphemus | reverse complement strand
AAGAAACACATTATAACCGATATCTCCAAACATCAGTACGACTCTTCCCCTCCCCTTCAAACATGATTTGTGTATACCTTATAGTTACTTATTTTGTTACAGTGATTTCCTGGTTCAACCAGATGAAACACTGTATTTAGATACACTGGCCAACAAGTACTGACTTGAAGTCACTGAACTGGATAGTTACAAAATACATTCAGTATACGTCACAAGAAAACACGTTTTATACACTATGGCTACTTTCAGACTGTAGCACCGAATACACAAAACCACTTCATAAAAGTTTTTTTTTAATATTTTACTCATTGCCGGCATGCCTGTCTGGTGAGGTGTTTAGAAACCGTTGCTCTCTGAACTGTACACGAACTACGAGATAACATGTCACGTGAGATGTTTAGAAAACGTTCCTCTTTCACGTGCAAACACGTTTCACACATAACATAGTTCCCAAATAAACATCGACATTACGTCATAACCTATAAGATCGTACCACTTTATTCTAATTTGGAATTATAAACCGGGGAATAAGAGTATTTATTTTAATCACACCATCGGGCTTTCGAATTAAGTATTCGATAAAACTTTACTGTGTAATAATGATATCAAAGTTATGTTTTCTTTTCACAATCCGTGACGTAGACGCATAATACATTCTTTGATTCACCACACCCTACTCAGGACTCATCAGCACAGCTTAAGTCAGCAACCCAATGAAAACTAGCGAGTGTTTCAAGGACTTAAAAACTCCATAAATATTACCGAAGATTGTTATTTATCACGTACTATCATTTCTAACCGCTAGGTGGTGCCAGCTACCCTAACTCTCGGGATAAAAACAACGTCACCAGGAAATCTAAACATGTAGAGGGCTTTGGGAATAGTTCAGAAAAACTTGTTTAAAGATCTAAGCTACATTAAACATTTGTTATAAGGCTTTAACATACAATCGCTAAAAGGTAAACACTTCATAAATTAATATTCGGTCATCTTGAGGGACACAACTGCCCCTACAGAAGTCACGTGATCATGAAAGGAAACTGTGAACATTAGTTTGTGAGAAGTGAAGACAAGCTGTGTAGATATAACTAGAGTTCTAGGAAATATGGTGTCTAGTTTTAACGGAAGACAAGCTGTGTAGATATAACTAGAGTTCTAGGAAATATGGTGTCTAGTTTTAACGGAAGACAACATACACTCCATTCTTCCGTTTCTATGTGTGTGTGAAAACTGACAGTTTTGATACTTTGATTCCGTTTCTGTGTGTGTGAAAACTGACGGTTTTGACGAAACGGAATCAAAGTTGTGTGTGTGAAAACTGACGGTTTTGACACTTTGATTCCGTTTCTAAGTGTGTGAAAATTGACGGTTTTGATACTTTGATTCCGTTTCTAAGTGTGCGAAAACTGACGGTTTTGATACTTTGATTCCGTTTCTAAGTGTGCGAAAACTGACAGTTTTCATACTTTGATTCCGTTTCTGTGTGTGTAACTCACAACGTTTAGAAACAGACTAGTAATTCACAACGTTTAGTAACAAACTAGTAACTCACAACGTTTAGTTACCAACTTGTAACTCACAACGTTTAGTTACCAACTTGTAACTCACAACGTTTAGTTACCAACTTGTAACTCACAACGTTTAGTTACCAACTTGTAACTCACAACGTTTAGT
>NW_013684548.1:0-1675 GCF_000517525.1 Limulus polyphemus | reverse complement strand
ATACAGTTGAAGATTATCAGAAGGTGTTTATAATTGTTAGAGTAACACTTGTTATACAGTTGAAGATTATTAGAAGGTGTTTATAATTGTTAGAGTAACACTTGTTATACAGTTGAAGGTTATCAGAAGGTGTTTATAATTGTTAGAGTAACACTTATTATACAGTTGCAGATTATCAGAAGATGTTTATTACTGTTAGATTAATAGAGTAAAATATTGGAGAAGGTGTTTACAGTTCCCACACTTTTAATACAAAAAGAGCCAGTTCAGAGAATTCATCTTTTTTGTTCTGTTGACAAGAAACAAGCGTGACAACTTACAGAAAGGCATTTGACTATGACCATCAAATTTATGTTTCTGTGCTCGTTTATTAGATGTTTCCATTATTTTTGGTTCAGCATAATTACACCAAGCCAGAAATTATCGATCAACCCATATATATATATATATATATGTTATCTAATTGCAATGCGTCTGGTACAGTCTTCCAAACGATAGCAAATATAAGAACTGCTTTTAAATAAATAGAAACTCACTTAAATATAGTGTAGTGGGGTAGAGATAATGAGGATCAATAAAAATGAAAATACTTCATCTAGTAACATGATTCAAATATAGTCTGATAAATTTCGTATATAGAAACACACATTGTGGCCACTAGATGGCGCTAAAGAACAAATAATCGAAAACGTATTGAATTTAAGGAAAGTTAGAGAACTTAAGTTACCCAAAAACGTTTTGTTGTTTAGATCGACATAATAGTCTTATTACAGAAACATTGTTATTTAGATCGACATAATAGTCGTATTACAAAAACATTGTTGTTTAGATGGATATAACAGTCGTATTACAGAAACATTGTTGTTTAGATCAACATAACAGTCGTATTACAAAAACATTGTTATTTAGATCGACATAATAGTCGTATTACAAAAACATTGTTGTTTAGATGGATATAACAGTCGTATTACAGAAACATTGTTATTTAGATCGACATAATAGTCGTATTACAAAACATTGTTGTTTAGATGGATATAACAGTCGTATTACAGAAACGTTGTTTAGATCAACATAACAGTCGTATTACAAAAACATTGTTGTTTAGATCAACATAACAGTCGTATTACAAAAACATTGTTGTTTAGATCAACATAATAGTCGTATTACAAAAACATTGTTGTTTAGATCGACATAACAGTCGTATTACAAAAACATTGTTGTTTAGATCAACATAAGAATCTTATTACAGAAACATTGTTATTTAGATCGACATACCAGTATTATTACAGAAATATTGTTGTTTAGATCGATATACCAGTCTTATTACAGAAACATTGTTGTTTAGATCGACATACCAGTATTATTACATAAACATTGTTGTTTAGATCGACATACCAGTCGTATTATAATAGTCGTTTTGTATGATTCCCGAGATCATTTCCCCAAACTCAACTAAACCCTTGCCTCTGGCAACATTAACGAAGCCAACAGAAGAACCACTGAAGCCCAGATGACCAACAACATACACTAAATCTTGGATATATATAGATATAGCTAAAGTCTGATAGGACGATAATATGAAAAAATAATAACTTATAAATTAATGATAACAAGTTTACATGAAAAATAAAGTATATCAAAAATCAAGACATAAGAAAGTTGTGTTTATTAGAGT
>NW_013684547.1:0-1675 GCF_000517525.1 Limulus polyphemus | reverse complement strand
TTCTGTTCCAGTGTTAGAGGCCCCTACACCCCTCTGTTCCAGTGTTACAGGTCCCCACACCCCTCTGTTCCAGTGTTAGGGACCCCTACACCCCTCTGTTCCAGTGTTAGGGACCCCTACACCCCTCTGTTCCAGTGTTAGAGACCCCTACACCCTTCTGTTCCAGTGTTAGAGGCCCCTACACCCCTCTGTTCCAGTGTTAGAGGCCCCTACACCCCTCTGTTCCAGTGTTAGAGGCCCCACACCCTTCTGTTCCAGTGTTAGAAGCCCCCACACCCTTCTGTTCCAGTGTTAGAAGCCCCCACACCCTTCTGTTCCAGTGTTAGAGGCCCCACACCCTTCTGTTCCAGTGTTAGAAGCCCCCACACCCCTCTGTTCCAGTGTTAGAGACCCCTACACCCTTCAGTTCCAGTGTTAGAGGCCCCTACACCCCTCTGTTCCAGTGTTAGGGACCCCTACACCCCTCTGTTCCAGTGTTAGAGACCCCTACACCCTTCTGTTCCAGTGTTAGAGGCCCCTACACCCCTCTGTTCCAGTGTTAGGGACCCCTACACCCCTCTGTTCCAGTGTTAGAAGCCCCACACACCTCTGTTCCAGTGTTAGAAGCCTCCACACCCCTCTGTTCCAGTGTTAGGGACCTAGATGATTTCCATTTCGACATCTCGATTCTATTCACCGGTTCTCTTCTGTATTATCTAGCAGCGGAGTGGATGCTTTATCAAAAAATGTTATTAAATAATATAATAATTGAGAGTTTTTCTTTACACGAAAAACGTTTATTGATCTAAGATTCCGAGCTACTTTCATGATATAACTGACGTCACAAGTCCAATGTTTTGGTTCCAGGTGGAGTCCAAGTACCAGATTTCGAAGCGGAACATCAGAAATATTTACAAACGTTGTAAGAAAGGGTGAGTTGTTTCTGTGGTTTTGTTCACAATTAAAACTTTAATGTAGAGATCTTTTGGTTATGGTTACTGCATCACAGTGGAAAGTTCGCCATGTTAAAAACTGTAAAAAATGGAGTTAAGGAACTACAGGACAAGCTAAGACGTTTTAAACATGGAGAATGTCAATTTTAGTTCATGTTTCTATGGTAACATGTTTTTTTAGAAAAAAATGTTTAGTCTATTATTCAAATATATTTTTGAGTTATATTGAAAATATAATTAGCATATAACGGGGGTACAAAACTGCCCCTCGCCTCCAAATTTTGCTAAAATCACCTAACATTTCCTTTCTCGAGTTCCCAAATTCCTGGTATGCCATTTGAGAATTATGATCCAGAATAAATAGAGACGCTCGTTCCTCCCCCTCCCCCCATCACCTCACATTGGGATTTCTACATATATGTTGTACTGACTTCCTGACCGTTTTAGTATACCTGCACTGTCGCGTTTAGAAATATATAACAAATCTAGTTGGTTAGGCTGATTTTCCTCCTGGGATGTCTTCGTATAATCTTGCTCAGTATTTCCTGGGGTTACTTACTGGTTTCATGTTATAAAGCGGTGTTAATCCCCCCATCGTAGAATTTCTCTACCGAGTTTTGTCATTAGATTCTCATTATGCCTCTTCAGAATTCTAAGAAAAGTAACGGGAGGTAAGCTTGCTTCTTTTAACACCAAATATTGTCAGGATTTCCTTAAAATTGATTAACCCCCCCCCACCCCCA
>NW_013684546.1:0-1675 GCF_000517525.1 Limulus polyphemus | reverse complement strand
GGAGTAAGAACAGATCAGGGTGTATAATGTAGATCGGGGTGTATAATGCAGGAGAAAGAAAAGATCGGGGTGTATAATGCAGGAGAAAGAAAAGATCGGGATGTATAATGCAGGAGTAAGAAAAGATCAGGATGTATAATGCAGGAGGTGTAAAAGATCAGTGGGTATAATGCAGGAGTAAGAAAATATCAGGATGTATAATGCAAGAGAAATACCAGTATTGGTATATGGAACAGAAAGTTGGACATCAGGAACAGAGATTGGGTGATTGTGATGACAAAATAAATTGGCAGCATAATATGATAACGGAGGTACGAGAAATGAGTGGACAAAGGATATTGGTAGAACTGGAAAAGGAACAGAGTTTGGCCAAGATGGGATGTATGAACAACGGAGGAATAAATGGTTGAAGAGAGATGAAAACTGAATGGTAAGAAACCAATAGGAAGGCTAAAAAGTAGATGGAAAGATGGTGAGACGGAGATGGCAAGGAGAAGAGTGATAGATATATAGGACCAGGCATAGGAGAGAGTTACATGGATAATACGTTTGATAAGTTTCAGAGACGAGTTAGCAGATGCACATACTTGACTGAAGATTTGGATACTACGTTAGGACTTCGATTATAGCAAGTTGGATATAATTAGTTCACAGAAAATTATATGGTTAATATCAGTTCATCTCCAAGATCCCTTGTATTTTACAGTTGGTAATAGCCAAGTTCTGACCACTGCAGAAGGAGTGGATCATCCAAGATCCCTTGTATTTTACAGTTGGTAATAGCCAGATTCTGACCACTGCAGAAGGAGTGGATCATCTAGGCACAGTATAATGTTTGATGCACCTATCAGTCACCAGCAGTTTGCATCCTCAATGTGCCAGACATTACCCATATTTACCCTTACACTTTTGATGAATTGTTTCTGGAAAGCCAATCGTAGAACGTTATTTGATAATGATATTTCTTCTGGACAGGCACATACTATCATGCCCTCAGGAAAATTGAAGTTATACTTGCTACTGACCTTTGTTCTAATGACATTCATGATATGACTAGTGGATAGTTGCTGGTAAAAATGACGTCTAATATTAAAGAATAAGATGGTTGATAAGACGAAAACTTTTTTGGTTTTGTTTTATTTTTACCAAAGGGTCAGAAGTTCCATCTTCAGCGAAAACATAAAATAATGTTAGTTATACTTAATAGCATAGAATACGTGTATAATAACATCATAAACGAGGTTAGCTAAAAATATTCGACTGAAAGGAAACAGGAAGGAAGTATACAGATTATAGAAAATGTAGCGGAAGGAACGCAATAAATGTAGCGGAAGTAACACAATAAATGTAGCGGAAGTAACACAATTACAAGTTGATTAACTGCTGAGTATTAAGTGAAATTATTTAGATTTATTTTAGGTTTAAGTATGTTTGTAATTCATCAACAGTCGGGCGGCCCTTTGGTATAAGAAGGCTTTTTTTAATGTGAACTTCAAGGACTAAAAGTCTTGTAATAATGATAGAAAAATTGTTATATGAAATATTGTGTTTTTTTTTCGAGTTTCACGCAAAGCTGTTCGAAATCTATCTGCACTATCCGTCTGTAATATGGCTGTGACAGAACGTTTCAAGTATCTTGGTTAAATCATATAACTTCGTGTTAATTATAAAATTG
>NW_013684545.1:0-1676 GCF_000517525.1 Limulus polyphemus | reverse complement strand
TTTAAGTTTAGGGCTCAGCGTGTTAAGATTATAACTTGTTATTAACAAAAACTTAAAATAATTAAACGAATAATTCTGACGTGTAGGGTTACGAATATAACCTGCTGCCGAAACAATTTGAAATATTGACAATTAAATGAATAATTCAAACATCTGAGTTAAGATCGTGATATGTGGTTTGTTTTTGTTTTCCTCGAAGTCAGAATAGAGACAAGTTCTAATGATGACCAAACTTAGCTAAGTTTTAATTAGTTACAGTGAATGAGAAAGACAAGCTATTTAAAACCTGCTCATCTTCACGTAAACATTTCACTCGTGAAGACAAACGTTGTACACGGGCGATCTCAATCGAACAGCAACATAATTAACTAAAATGATGACATATAAAGCATCAGGATATTTACGGAAATACTTTATACAAACCTGACAAAAACTGACTGTTGTATGTAGAAGATTTGGTATGTCGGGCTCCATGGATCATTGTCAGTCTCTAGAAGAGACTAAACTATAGTTTGTTTTTAATCACGTGATGAACTTGTCCCCCCCCCCTCAGGCTATAAAGCAGTAATTGCAAGCTTGCGTGCAGGGATGGACTCGAGAAGGAACAGTTAAGAGGTCCAGACCCTTCATTTCCACATCACTAACGAAGAGTGGCCACCTTTATAGATCGTCCTTTCATTGGACAAGTAGTTGAAATAGAGTCATTTACTTGAACAATAAGGCAACAAAATTATAATGTTTACTGAACCAACCTCATTCTGATTCTAGCAAGTTTATGTCACTGTCACGTGACTCACCTTCCAGCAGTTCGACACACAGTACATGTATACTACGTGGTTAACTATCGTTAGAGCAACCGAAACTTCATTGTCTGTCGTATTTCCTTTCTGTTAATAAGTTCTGTTCGATATTGTTACTAAGAGTTTAAGAAATAATTAATTATCATTATGAAACCTCTATCGGTAATAAATACACGATAAATAGTTGTATTTCTAAAAATGAATAACAACTGTTCACCTCAGAGTCCTCTGTTGTTCAGCCATAGAACTACGGAACACTTATAACGCACCTATAGCCGAAAATACGAACCAATATTGAATAATAAAACTTAGTACTGGTACTCAAGCTTACAATGGTAGTGGCAGCTGGAAAATGTCTTATTTTACATCAATGTAGAACATAATAGCATTTAACAAGAAATATTTTTTCTTGCAGTTCTTGGAATTAGTCTTTTATATAACGGTCATCTAGGGACTGGATCTGGTCCTGTGGTTAGCGTGTCGGACAGTAAGTTCGAGGATCCATGGCTCGAGTCCCGTTATCGGAAAAACAAAATCGTACTCCAAACTTTGGGATTGTGGGTGCGTTATAGGTGTGACGGTCACGTCCCACAACTCGGTTAATCAAGTGTAGTCCAAGAGTTGGCGGTGGGTACTGTTGACTAGCTTCCTTCTAGTTTATCAGTTCAAACACAATAGATATATTATATATAAACGGACCTTGTAAAAACAGTAGATATATTATATATAAACGGACCTTGTAAAAACAGTAGATATATTATATATAAACGGACCTTGTAAAAACAGTAGATATCTTATATATAAACGGACCTTGTAAAAACAGTAGATATATTATATATAAACGGACCTTGTAAAAGCAGTAGATATATTATATAT
>NW_013684544.1:0-1676 GCF_000517525.1 Limulus polyphemus | reverse complement strand
GTTTTGTTGACTTTCATAATATAGAAAAGTTACTAAACAACGTAGTCCTGATTTTGTCAATAAAAACAATGTTACCGAGAGTTGTATTGTTGACTTTCATAATATAGGAAATGTTACTGAACGACGTAATCCTGATTTTATTAAAATAAATTGAACGGTTTAACCCCATTTTTCTCAATACTAAATGTTACTGATGCTGAATATATTAATTATAATGTAATAAATGAATGATATCAAAATTTTATTTTGTTTTCGTATTTGATATCCATATATATATATATATATTTTCGGCAGAGAAAATCATTTCTTCTGGTGCTTACATGCGGTAAGTTGCTAGTTTATTTGTAGTGTATACATCGTATACCTTCATGAAAAGGATTACACAAATAGAAGTCCATAAGCTTTTATGTTCAATGTTTCTGAGTGGTTTCTTCAACCCACGCAGTACAGCATTAGAAACAGGGTACTTGTTAAAGTTCAAAAGAATCTTTTTTTTTTTAATTTAACTTGTTACGTGTCTAGATCGGGCTGTGAATTTAAGGGTCCAAGGCTCGCGTCCCGTTGCTGCAAAATCGCGTTTCGCAATCTATGACCGTATATAATTTATAGGAAGCGACGATCTAAATCTCACTATTCGATTAGAGTAGCCCAAGAGTTAGCATTGGATACTGTTAACTAGCTGCTTTCCCCCTAGTTTTTATTATTATAATTATTACTATTCCGTTTAGCGCAGATGGTTTCAGCCACCTTGTGTAAATAAACCCCCAAACATCACCATAATCTAAGTTGTTGAATATATTGGAAATGTTTACCTTCTGCCTTTCGTTACTATTAATTAGACCATGAATTTAACCCTAGTTCTACGTGTCTATTTTGTACGTGCGAGTAACAAACCAACCAATACAGGTCTAACGCGCTTAAAATAATATTTTGCATATTTTACATCGTGTTTATACGTGTTCTATTTCAAGAAACCAACACAGCATGTGAAAATTACTTTCTATTCAAAGCTGTTGAAAAAGTAGTACAATGATAGAGATAAAACGATCAACGGCAGTGAATAATAAAAACAACTGGTAATGAGTTAAATCATAGTATAAATAAAAGCAACTGATAATGAGTTAAATTATAGTATAAATAAAAGCAACTGGTAATGAGTTAAATCATAGTATAAATAAAAGCAACTGGTAATGAGTTAAATTATAGTATAAATAAAACAACTGGTAATGAGTTAACTCATAGTATAAATAAAAGCAAGTGGTAATGAGTTAAATCATAGTGTACATAAAAGCAACTGGTAATGAGTTAAGTCACATAAATAAAAGCAACTGGTAATGAGTTAAGTCACATAAATAAAAGCAACTGGTAATGAGTTAAATCATAGTATAAATAAAAACAACTGGTAATGAGTTAAATCATAGTATAAATAAAACAAATGGTAATGAGTTAAATCATAGTATAAATAAAACAAATGGCAATGAGTTAAATCATAGTATAGATAAAAGCAATTGGTAATGAGTTAAGTCATAGTATAAATAAAACAACTGGTAATGAGTTAAATCATAGTATAAATAAAACAAATGGTAATGAGTTAAATCATAGTATAAATTCAAACAACTGGTAATGAGTTAAATCAGTATAAATAAAAACAACTGGTAATGAGTTAAATCATAGTA
>NW_013684543.1:0-1676 GCF_000517525.1 Limulus polyphemus | reverse complement strand
CTTTACCGTGTATGAAGAATATCTAAAACAGCAACGTTTAACTCTATTACAGTTGGATCTTTACCCTGTATGTAAGAATAAACGTTGCTGTTTTAGATAACTCTATTACAGTTTGATCTTTACCCTGTATGTAAGAATAAACGTTGCTGTTTTAGATAACTCTATTACAGTTTGCTCTTTACCGTGTATGTAAGAATAAACGTTGCTGTTTTAGATAACTCTATTACAGTTGGATCTTTACCGCGTATGTAAGAATAAACGTTGCTGTTTTAGATAACTGTATTACAGTTGGATCTTCATTAATACTACATTAGATCTTCATGGATCTTCATTCTTCATTAGTACTTGAAAAAAGTCCGATAGAAAACGTTTCTTCTTATAGCCACTCTTTCCTTCGGGAAAAAACATTATCTGGAACTAGAGTTGCGTAGAACAACAGATAATTTCACTGGGAGAATAAACTTCCTGAAAGATGTGCTGTCACAACACTCAATATCAAGGAGCAAACAGGGCAACAGATAACGTTAAAACGACATCCTTGTAAGTGTCATATTGTACTCTATAACATCGTCCAGACAGTCAAGTAAAAAAAAATATAAGTTTGTGTTAATATAACACTATAATATCGTCCAGACAGTCAAGTATTGTTAAAAATATTAGTTTATGTTAATATAACACTATAATATTGTCCAGACAGTCAAGTATTGTTAAAAATATTAGTTTATGTTAATATAACACTATAATATTGTCCAGACAGTCAAGTAATGTTAAAAATATAAGTTTTTGTTAATATAACACTATAATATCGTCCAGACAGTCAAGTACTGTTAAAAATATAAGTTTGTGTTAATTTAACACTATAATATCGTCCATACAGTCAAGTATTGTTAAAAATATTAGTTTGTGTTAATTTAACACTATAATAAGTAACTGTCTTACATATTTCAACTTTTTTTGTGTGTGTGAAAACGTTGCATTCCCCTTTCTCGCTCTCCAGCATCGGAACACAAGAAGAATTTACTAAACCAACAACCTGTCACATCGTTTTTATTTAGGGCATCTTTTTTCTTTTTTTATTCTTTTTTACTCTTCCTCGGAAATATAAGATCTGTACGACAGTGAATGTTGTTATCGTTCTAAACTTACGGCTCGTGTATAGGAACTTGAATATTTCGTAAAATAATATCAAATATTTGTGCTCCCTCTAGCTTTGTTGAAACACAACTTACCACTTGCGTGTCTATTGGGTATAACGTGTGCATGAAAAATTAAATGATTACATTTAGTGATTTCTAAAAAAAAAGACTGTAAAAAATACCAACTCTCTTGCTAGAAGATTTGTGTATTTTAAGTTTTTTATTATTTGTTTTTAAAATATTAATGAAATAACATGCCGAAAAGTGAGAAAATGTATATTTTAAAATGATTGCAAAGTCAATGCGTTTACTGTTTTGACGTAAAAAAACAAACAAACGTATATATGTAAAAGCACAGTCAAATAGATTATAACTATATATGAGATAAAACAATAAATATTTATTTTTTATTAGCAACTTTAGAAATATTCAGTAACGAAAGTTTTACTTTGTTTACATAATAAAGAAGGTAAAAAAAAAGTTGAAAATCTAGTCTTAACAAAACAATCCGAAAATGTCTTGATTTCAAAAGAAGGTGAT
>NW_013684542.1:0-1676 GCF_000517525.1 Limulus polyphemus | reverse complement strand
CCCGTTCAGAATACCAAGTTTTACACACCAACTCACACCCTTCAGTATACCAAGTTTTACACACCAACTCACACCCGTTCAGTATACCAAGTTTTACACACCAACTCACACCCGTTCAGTATACCGAGTTTTACATACTGAAATTTTTGTTCAAGTGCAAAGCTACACAATGGGATCCTTACAATGAGATCATTTTTGTTCAAGCGCATAGCTACACAATGGGATTCTTACGATGAGATCATTTTTGTTCAAGTGCAAAGTTACACAATGGGATCCTTACGATGAGCTCACCGTGGTTATCGAACCTCGATTGTTTAGCGTTATAAGCCTTCTAGTTTATTGCTGAGCTATCGGGGGACAGTGTATATATGTTTGCTTTCAACTCTCTGATAGTACCCTTCAAATTATTTAAATAATTAAATTCTAGCAGCTCGATTATAGCCCCCCCCCCCCTTCCCCGCTACAGTGACTCAGCGGTTAGTCTGAAGGTTTATAACGATACCGGTGGTGGGAATGACACAAATAGCACATTGGGTATCTTTGTGCTTAACAATGCTCTATTCTAAGTTAGAATTATTAATATAAAATCGAAACTAAAACTGTGACACCTATCGGACAAACTTCGTAACACACATTACATGTAAAACTCGGTATGAATAGAAGTATGTAAAACTCGGTATACTGAATGTGAGATCATTTTTGTTCAAGTGCAAAGCTACACAATGGGATCCTTACAATGAGATCTCGTAAGGATCCCATTGTGTAACTTTTCATTGAACAAAAATGATCTCATCGTAAGGATCACATTGTGTAACTTTTCATTGAACAAAAATGATAAAATATTTCTTTCATATAAAATTACGCACGAGGGAAAAGTTTAATTGTATTTTTTTTTATCAAGTTGGTTTTATTACTTATTAGTCTGTTTATCCCAGAGTAGATCGGATTCAAAGTTATAGTATTAACAACGACTTTTATCCTCTAACTCCGTCACAATTTTCAAGTTCAACTGTTAGCCTACCTAACTATTGGATAAAACGTACTAGTCCACAGCAGTAATAACGTATCAGTTGTTATGGGAACGCACCTACTGCAACGTTTCTCTTAAGTATTTCTATTTCTTAAATAAATAAGATAAAATCAAATGCATGGACGTTTTTCCACACGTTGTTTGATGTTTTATTTGGTGGAAGCTCACAGTTTCAATGCTAAAATTTTCATTTAGTCAATATTTGATTAGCTTAGGTCTACTTAGACTGTTGTAGGGTTAGCGTAGGCCTAACTACACCGTTGATTGGTTAGCGTAGGCCTACCTAGATTGCTATACGTTAACGTAGGCCTATCTAGACTTTATCAATCCTGAGAATTATGAGCATAAAAAGTTATTTTTGTTTCTATGGAACATGACACCTATTTTTACCTTGCAACAATACTTAAAATACCATTATTGTGACCCTCAGAACGATATTCAATAATCCATTCTTGCAACTTACCCTTGTTACTTCTGGATGTATTTACCCAAGCATCGTGTTACTTCTAAACATATTCCAACCCCCTCCCCTCGTTACTTCTAAATGTGTTTTAACTATCCTTGTTATTTCTGAACACTATTTGTTACTTCCGAACAATACTATTTATTGCACGAACATTACTAAAACGAATCATGTGAAAATCAA
>NW_013684541.1:0-1676 GCF_000517525.1 Limulus polyphemus | reverse complement strand
CATGCAGGGCTCAGGACACAGGTGATACTTTCGCGTTGTTTTGGAAAATAATTTGAGCTCTATCGGGTACGCCACCCCTAAGGAATAAACAGACTGGCCTTAAGATGTAGCACAACACTAGGAACGCGATCTTCATTAGACAGTCGCTTTGTTTTCTTCTAGAGTTCTGCAGGGCACACTCGTTGAAGGCCAGATCAAGGCTGATTGTATGAGAAATTCAATGAGATATCTAGTTAAAACGAAACCTCGATTTTAACTAATGCGACTATGACACTACGTGACCGGTCATTCTCATTCCACGTAGGTGAGGCCGCGACCTCTACGTATTACCTATATAACTAGAAAAAAGACATTGCCCTAGCCTTACACACGGTCGTATTCTGCAATGTTCTTCACGAACGATAACGGGTATCACCTAACTTTGAGAAGGACAGAGAAAGAAAGATAACTTGAAGCAATATGTACTTAACGACTTTTCTTGACCGCGTGTTATGTGGAAACCTGCATATATTCACGACAGTCAATATCAATACTACAGAAAGAAAAGATAACATATAGTATGTTCCTGTAACACATCTATAAGAATAGAGTGCCACCAATAAAACTGACTTAAACAACGTTGTCCATAAGCACAGAATGCCACCAATAAAACTGACATAAACAACGTTGTCTATAAGCACAGAATGCTCCCAATAAAACTGACATAAACAACGTTGTCTATAAGCACAGAATGCCACCAATAAAACTGACTTAAACAACGCTGTCCATAAGCACAGAATGCCACCAATAAAACTGACTTAAACAACGTTGTCCATAAGCACAGAATGCCACCAATAAAACTGACTTAAACAACGTTGTCCATAAGCACAGAATGCCACCAATAAAACTGACATAAACAACGTTGTCTATAAGCACAGAATGCTCCCAATAAAACTGATATAAACAACGCTGTCCATAAGCACAAAATGCCACCAATAAGACTGACTTAAACAACGCTGTTCATAAGCACAGAATGCCACCAGTAAAACTGACTTAAACAACGTTGTCCATAATCCAGAGTTATTGCACGTTATCATGAGGGAAAGACAACTCCAAAGCTATTCCTGGTCATCATTCATGTCCAAAAAATAATTCCAGGGTTACTCCTTGTCACTTCTTTTTTTTTTGATTATCTTAAATTAGGAATAATCATCCGTTATATCAAGAAATGATAGACCACTCTCAAGAACCAATCAGCTTCTTAGAAGTCAAGTAACGAACTTGAAAATGGACTAATTAGACAACTATCGATGAATATAAAGATGGAAAGATTGGTTATTCTGGCACCAACAACAACATCATTATCTGTCTTCTATGAGGTCAGGATAATCAGTCAACAATGAGGTCAGGATAATCAGTCAACAATAACAACAACAAATAATTATCTATTCAGCAAGATGAAATGATAATTTTTATATTAATAATTCCAACATTATTTGTAAAGAATTAAAAATTCCTCTCTTGCTGTGTCTTATTACGCTACGTAAAAATGATGTCTTTGTAACTACAATAAAATAGCTACTCATTTAAAGTTCCCCAAATCCCCTGACCGGTCTGTAGCTCTTGTTAGATGTTCATCTAAGATAGGCCCGGCATGGCCAGGTGGTTAGGGGGCGCTCGACTCGCAATCTGAGGGT
>NW_013684540.1:0-1677 GCF_000517525.1 Limulus polyphemus | reverse complement strand
AACATTACTAGTTAATGTGTACCTTTACTAGATAGTGTGTACCTTTATTAGCTAATGTGTACCTTTATTAGCTAATGTGTACCTTTACTAGTTTATGTGTACCTTTACTAGTTTATGTGTACCTTTACTAGTTAATGTGTACCTTTACTAGATAATGTGCACCTTTACTAGATAATGTGCACCTTTACTAGTTAATGTGTACCTTGTCAGATAACAAATTTATTCTCATTTTAACGAATTTTATCCAGTCTCAGTTAATATATACGATCAGAATCATTTTCCTTATTTCCTGAACGAAACAGCGGTTATTAGCGGATCCGTTTATCTGATACCTGTCTGGAAATCAGAAATCTTTATTTGAAAATACAGAGTAACGATCCACTTTCTCTTACGTTAACCTTCAGCATATGGTTTTGTTTCTAAAAAAAAAGGATATGTATATACTTAATGTAATTTTGTCTACATTAATATAAAACTAATCACGAAAATAACTCTCATTGATCTCTAGCCTAATCTTCTACCAGTCTTTGTTATGTTTGAATCTAATTTCCTGTATATTAAAAACAAATGTTCACCATTTTCACTTCGAATTCAATCAAATATATTATTAGCAACTATAAAAAAATCGGAAAACACGAGGTTTTTTTCGTATGAGTACAGATAACACTCTTATTAAATTATTTTGTATGCTAAGTCAACAGTGATGTTTTCGAAAAAGAATAAAACTCTTGTATTGTTATCCGAGGTCCAACAACTTCCATGGAACTATTAGTTTCATTGAGAATTCTTGATTAAATGAATATTGGGCTGGGCGTGGCCCAATAACCAGCATGCTCCGACTTTGGATCCGAGGACTCATACATAGTTCGTGGCTATTTTTTTTTTGCAAAAACATTCTTCGCAATTTGGGGATTTGGGTGCTTAATAAGAGTGACCGTCAGTTCTCGCTGTTCTAAAAGAAAATAGTTGGTACTAGGTGGTGTTCACTAGCTGCAGTTGGTACTAGGTTGTGTTCACTAGCTGCAGTTAGGTACTAGGTGGTGTTCACTAGCTGCCTTCCTTATAGTCTATCCGTTCTAAATAATGTATAATTATTACCGATGATCATTTTTTACTTCTCTACTGGTCATAGTTAAGTAAAAATATTATTTCATTATTCTTGTCTTTGTATATTCTATCAACTGCAGTTATTTCAAATTCCAAGCTCAACGAATTTCTTCACCAACGTCTTGTGAACTTTATAATAGGTAATATACTTAAGAACAGATTATTTACTTTTTGATACTCCACGATGTTTTTGACGAGGCCCTACTAAATACCGCAAAGTAACTCAAAGTACCGCAAGTGCACGTGCATTAAATTCAAATATTGTCGGTCACTAATACATTGTAATTTCATTTGCAAAAGCCGTCAAAATGAATCATTACAGCGAAGATTAAGTCATTTTATCAAGTTATCATAGTGTCTTTTTTTATTACGTGTTTTGCTAATATTTTATGTCATTCAATAAGTTTAGGATTTTCTGTATTTTCATTAAATGTGTTAATGATGTATATAAAACATTAGTGAAGTTATGTTTTCTTATTCTCATTTTAATAAAAACGTTTTCTTACTGTAAAGTATTTCCCCGCAAGACAATATAGTATATTTGTGTCTTATTTATTTAGTTTACTGTTT
>NW_013684539.1:0-1677 GCF_000517525.1 Limulus polyphemus | reverse complement strand
GTATGTTATTCAGTAGCAAGTACTGTGTGTAATAATGAAGAGACACACTATACTTTAGTGTATATGAACCATAGCAGAGGTATGTTGTTCAGTAGCAAGTACTTTGTGTAATAATGAAGAGACACACTATACTTTGGTGTATATGAACCACAGTAGAGGTATGTTATCTCTTCATTATTACACACAGTACTTGCTACTGAATAGTCTCTTCATTATTACACACAGTACTTGCTACTGAACAACATACCTCTGCTATGGTTCATATACACTAAAGTATAGTGTGTCTCTTCATTATTACACACAGTACTTGCTACTGAATAACATACTTCAACTGTGGTTCATATACACCAAAGTATAGTGTGAACAACATACTTCTACTGTGGTTCATATACACCAAAGTATAGTGTGTAGCAAGTCCTGTGTGTTATAATGAAGAGATACATTATACTTTGGTGTATATGAACCACAGTAGAAGTATGTTGTTCATTAGCAAGTACTGTGTGTAATAATGAAGAGACACACTATACTTCGGTGTATATGAACCACAGTAGAGGTATGTTATTCAGTAGCATGTCCTGTGTGTAATAATGAAGAGATATATAATACTTTCATGTATATGAACCACAGTAGAAGTATGTTGTTCAGTAGCAAGTACTGTTTGTAATAATGAAGAGATACACTATACTTTGGTGTATATGAACCACAGTAGAAGTATGTTGTTCAGTAGCAAGTCCTGTGTGTTATAATGAAGAGATACACTATACTTATGTGTATATGAACCACAGTATAAGTATGTTGTTCAGTAGCAAGTACTGTGTGTAATAATAAAAAGATACACTATACTTTGGTGTATATGAACCACAGTAGAGGTATGTTATTCAGTAGCATGTCCTGTGTGTAATAATGAAGAGATATATAATACTTTCATGTATATGAACCACAGTAGAAGTATGTTGTTCAGTAGCAAGTACTGTGTGTAATAATGAAGAGATACACTATACTTTGGTGTATATGAACCACAGTAGAAGTATGTTGTTCAGTAGCAAGTCCTGTGTGTTATAATGAAGAGATACACTATACTTTGGTGTATATGAACCACATTATAAGTATGTTGTTCAGTAGCAAGTACTGTGTGTAATAATAAAAAGATACACTATACTTTGGTGTATATGAACCACAGTAGAGGTATGTTATTCAGTAGCAAGTACTGTGTGTAATAATAAAAATATAAACTATACTTTGGTTTATATGAACCACAGTAGAGGTAGGTTATTCAGTAGCAAGTACTGTGTGTAATAATGAAGAGATACATTATTATTTCATGTATATGAACCACAGTAGAAGTATGTCGTTCAGTAGCAAGTACTGTGTGTAATAATGAAAAGATACACTAGACTTTGGTGTATATGAACCACAGTAGAGGTATGTTATTCAGTAGCAAGTCCTGTGTGTAATAATGAAGAGATACATTGTACTTTGGTGTATATGAACCATAGTAGAAGTATGTTGTTCAGTAGCAAGTACTGTGTGTAATAATGAAGAGATACACTATACTTTGGTGTATATGAACCACAGTAGAAGTATGTTGTTCAGTAGCAAGTCCTTTGTGTTATAATGAAGAGATACACTACTTTGGTGTATATGAATAACATACTTCTACTGTGGTTCCATTAGCAT
>NW_013684538.1:0-1677 GCF_000517525.1 Limulus polyphemus | reverse complement strand
TTTTTTAAATGCAACTCTTCTCTCCTCCTCCTCTCCCTCTGCTGGTTAGCATTAATTGTGTTTTCCTAGTGTTTACTTGTTAACCATTTCTCTCAAGATTTTCCTTCCACATCTTGCACCTTTATTGCAACTCTTCTTTTTCGGCTGTTATAACCAAATCATCTGCAAACAAAAAGTTTCAAAGCATTCTTCTCCTTGCCTCCACACGCAAAACATCCATCATTATCTCAAACAGGAGGGGGCCTAAAGCTGATCCTTGGTGTAGACCTACTTTTACTTCGAGCTCAGTTCTTTTTTGTCCTATTCTTAATGCTGTCTTTGCTTCATCATACATTGTTTTCACTATTCTCATCAATATCTCTGAGACGCCAATAAACAATGTCTCGTAGCATCTTATTGTATGATTCTTAAAAATCCACTAAACACCAATACAGCCTCCTGTTCCCCTCTAAAAGCTTTTTCTTTCTAACAGTTGTCGTGGTTTGCTGTTACGTGTCGCTTCTAAGATATACCCTAGCTCTATACTCATTTCTAGTAGATCTGAGATTCATATTTTGGTTTTGACCAGGATTTTTACAACCAGGTAACAATACTCATCTATGTGATCTTGGGACCGGCGTGGATTTCACTCACGTTTTCAAATAACATTAGGCATGGCTTGAACTTCATGTAATTTAAGCGGTAAACAAAAAGAAACCAAATTCAAACGAGTGAAAGATTACGTTCACGAAAAACGTATTTGTTATCGGATAAACAGAGTATAACCATGTGCAACATCTACCTCGTGAAACGTTATAACCATTACATAATAAACAAGTTTTCATGTATACTAAAAGATTACTTCCTTTAATTTTATATTTGATTAGTGCAAGTGCTACACCAATTAAACTAAATAACTTACGAAATATCATTGGGTGGTCAAATCTGAGACCTTTGGATTAAAAGTCCAACACCCTATCCACTGCGCTACAGGGACCTGCTTAATTATATCCAAAATATCTAATTATAATTCAATATGCTTATGTTTCCTTTTATACATCATTAGAGTATTGTTATTAATTTCGTAAGATTATTCTTAAAAACATAGAGTTCACTGTACAAATCTAAACACATCTCTCTAATCTAAACAATCAGTACAGAATTGAAAACTGTCTTGATTTATTACCATATGTTTATTTACCTAGCACAAGTTTGGATTAAGGATGGTCAAGAGTATTAGTTCCCTTGAAATATGGTTATGGTATTTAGTTCGAGGATGAACTATGGCAAATAAATGTTCATTTATTTATATATGTTTTATATAGAATTTGAAAGTATGTTTGTTTCAAATACTTTCCTGTTTGTACACAAAAATAAAGAAACACTAATAAATGATTCAAAGTACCAGGGGAAAAGCGCTTGTTTTTTCTGTATTTCGTACATTGGTACTCAAAGATTATCTGCGATCGCCGTCCTTAATTTAACTGATAGACTAGAAGGAAGGTAACTAGTTAACAGCACTGACTGCAAAATTTTGGGCTTTTATAATCGAATAGTGAAAATTGACCGCCAATCTTTTACCACACCCAAGGCCCTCAAGTGCAAAGCTCGATGTTTGTGGTCGAGGGTTGGACTAGGCCATGCTGGTCCACAAGGGAAAAGGCACTGTGAGTAAAAAAAAAAATAGGACTAACTAAC
>NW_013684537.1:0-1678 GCF_000517525.1 Limulus polyphemus | reverse complement strand
AGGCCTAAAAAGACAGTTATGAAAGTCGAAAAAATCGAGTGGAAGAAAACTAATAACACGTTTCAAAGTCAAAAATATCTAGTGGAAAACTGACTAAAAGGACCTAAAAAGACAGTTATGAAAGTCGAAAAAATCGAGTGGAAGAAAACTAATAACACGTTTCAAAGTCAAAAATATCTAGTGGAAAACTTACTAAAAGGACCCTTATCAATGTCAACAAAAACTGGAGGAAGGTAACGGACTTTTGGTCTTTTACAGTCGATCAAATATAGTTGAAAACTGACTAAAACGACCCATATCAATGCCAACAAAATCTAGTGGAAGGAAACTAAAAGACCTTTATAACAGTCGACAAAATATAGTTTAAGAAGGATTAAAAATACCATTATGAAAGTCATTAAAATATAGTGTAAGAAACACTAAAAATACCTCTATCAAAGTCGAAAATATCAAGTATAAGAAGGCCTAAAAATACAGTTATGAAAGTCGAAAAAATCGAGTGGAAGAAAACTAATAACACGTTTCAAAGTCAAAAATATCTATTGGAAAACTGACTAAAAGGACCCTTATCAATGTCAACAAAATCTAGAGGAAGAAAGACCAAAAGTCCGTTATAACAGTCGACCAAATATACTTGAAAACTGACTAAAACGACCCATATCAATGTCAACAAAATCTAGTGGAAGGAAAACTAAAAGACCTTTATAACAGTCGACAAAATATAGTGGAAAATTGACTAAAAGGACCCATATCAATGTCAACAAAATTTAGTGGACGGAAGACTGAAAGACCTTTACAACAGTCGACAAAATATAGTGGAAAATTGACTAAGAGGACCCATATCAATGTCAACAAAATTTAGTGGACGGAAGACTAAAAGATTTAGTGGATGGAGGAATAAAAGACCGGACTTTCATAATGGTATTTTAATCCTTCTTAAACTATATTTTAATGAGGTATTTTAGTGTTTCTTACGATTCAAAGTCGAAAATATCTAGTCTAAGAAGGCCTTTCATAACTGTCTTTTGACTTTAGTTTTCTTCCACTCGATTTGGTCGGGTCCTTTTAGTCAGTTTTCCACTAGATATTTTTGACTTTGAAAACGTGTTCCTTCCTCCAGTTTTTGTTGACATTGATAAAAGACCAAAAGTCCGTTATAACAGTCGACCAAATATAGTTGAAAACTGAATTGATATGGGTCGGTTTAGTCAGTTTTCAACAAAATCTAGTGGAAGGAAAACTAAAAGACCTTTATAACAGTCGACAAAATATAGTTTAAGAAGGATTAAAAATACCATTATGAAAGTCATTAAAATATAGCGTAAGAAACACTAAAAATACCTCTATCAAAGTCGAAAATATCAAGTATAAGAAGGCCTAAAAATACAGTTATGAAAGTCGAAAAAATCGAGTGGAAGAAAACTAATAATACGTTTCAAAGTCAAAAATATCTAGTGGAAAACTGACTAAAAGGACCCTTATCAATGTCAACAAAATCTAGAGGAAGAAAGACCAATAGTCCGTTATAACAGTCGACAAAATATAGTGGAAAACTGACTAAAACGACCCATATCAATGTCAACAAAATCTAGTGGAAGGAGAACTAAAAGACCTTTATAACAGTCGACAAAATATAGTTTAAGAAGGATTAAAAATACCATTATGAAAGTCATTAAAA
>NW_013684536.1:0-1678 GCF_000517525.1 Limulus polyphemus | reverse complement strand
TGTGTGTGTGTGTGTGTGTGTGTGTGTGTGTGTGTGTGTGTGTGTGTGTGTGTGTGTGTGTGTGTGTGTGTACAAACATATCAAAATTCATATACCATTGGAAAAACAATTACTCAAAGTTTCAGTAACATCTTATTTCAAACAATTTTTAAATCAATATGATAAAAATCTACTCACATCTCTGGGTTAACAATGCCTCGCACCTCAACTGCATAATCCCTGTATGCCTTACAAGCAAGAAGGATACTCTCTGTACCTCCAGAGGTAACCTAACAATAAATTAAGAATGTAAAACTTGGAAAGCAATCTGAAATTTTTAAATTATTAATATTAATGTTACATTTTTAAGAAAAAGTGAAACATAAGTAGAAATGAGTGCTATTTCATACAGCACCTTTAGTATTTAAAACAGTTCAAAACAGGATTGGAGGAATATTGATACATACATGTCTTAAAACAAAACAAAGAATGCTTGCAAGCTAATGAACAGATGTTTTCATTTTAATCAAAAAAGAAAACTGAAAGAATAAGATACCTTTATAACTGAAGGAAAATCCTAATAAATACAACTCAACCACTACATTTGTACCTTCTAGTTATTCACACGGACACACCAATTAAATGCAATGCATTACCAAATGAAACAGAAATTTAAAGATAAAATTATATCACTCATCAAGGAGATGAAAAGAAATATGGAAAAATTACTGAAGACAAAATATTATTATGGTTAAGTCCAATCTTGTTGGCAAGTCTGAAAGATGTAGCTCTACATATAGAACTATTCAGGTTTTATTATAACTCTATGGCCTCTAAACAATTAAATCGCAACAACCATGATACAAGTGTGTGTCACTTTTAGGGAATTGACATTACTTCAATGCTGCTAGCCTCAGTAACGTGGTTACTATTTATTCCTTGTATGTTTGTTAAATGTCATCTGACACTGGTCTCCCGCACATTACTGTCACATCTATGTTGGTCACTACACATTCAAGTATAATGATGATAACTGTAATGGTGACTAGTGTTGGAGGTAAGGACAATGTTTATGGTTGCCAGTTTACAGATGGTAGTAAGCCTTGATTTACCCTGTTGTTGTGACATTATAACTACTTTCTCTGTTGGTTTCAATGGAAACAAGTTTATGTGTATATTTATTTCATCTTATCTTACCTGTGCCCTAGGACAAAATAATAGAAGAGACCAAGAAGTACTGTGAACTAGGCAATGTTTCCTGGAAGAACGGGAAAGTATCGGGAACAGTATATTATGGAGATGAACAATTGACATCTCTTGTAACCAAGGTATACGGAATGACAACATGGAGCAATCCGCTCCATCCAGACGTATTTCCTGGTATTCGAAAAATGGAAGCGGAAGTTGTTCGAATGTCGTGTAACTTGTTCAATGGAGGTCCTGATGCATGTGGAACAGTAAGTAATAAACTTAATATTTGTTTCAATTCACAACTATCTGTAATTCTTTATTAGTTTTTTGAAAAATGCATGTTTCATCTCACTGGTATGGGTTGTTGAATTGTCATTTACTTAATCTACAAGACACAGCCTACTAGTGGTAAGATTAACCTTATCATTTCATTAACAACAAGAATCTGTTTAATCTAGAACACAGCCTACTAGTGGTAAGATTAACATTATGATTTCATTAACAACAA
>NW_013684535.1:0-1678 GCF_000517525.1 Limulus polyphemus | reverse complement strand
CTATTAACGTTGATCAACTGGACTGGTGGTTTTTTACTCTGACTACTATCCTAGTTGATCACCAATAAAGGACATTTGGTTTTTACTCTGACTACTATCCTAGTTGATCACCAATAAATGACATTCAGTTTTTTACTCTGACTACTAACCTAGTTGATCACTACTTTTACTATGACCAGAGTTCCACTTTATCACCTCCAGTGGGTGTTCCATTTTCACTATGATTACCAGTCCAGTTGATCGACGTTAATAGTGTTCCATTTTCACTATGATCACCAGTCCAGTTGATCAACATTAATAGTGTTCCATTTTCACTATGATCGACATTCGGTTTTTACTCTGACTACTATCCTAGTTGATCACCAATAAAGGACATTTGGTTTTTTACTCTGACTACTATCCTAGTTGATCACCAATAAAGGACATTTGTTTTTTACTCTGACTACAATCCTAGTTGATCACCAATAAATGACATTCAGTTTTTAACTCTGACTACTAACCTAGTTGATCACCAATAAAGGACATTCAGTTTTTTACTCTGAATACTATCCTAGTTGATCACCAATAAAGGACATTTATTTATTGGTGATCAACTAGGACAGTAGTCAGAGTAAAAACCAAATGTCCTTTATTGGTGATCAACTAGGATAGTAGTCAGAGTAAAAACTGAATGTCCTTTATTGGTAACCAACTCCTACATTGGTCACAAAGATCTAATGATACCTTATCTATAGTGATAAAAGAATATATCCTGTAAGGATAAATTAATCCTACTCATTTTGAAAGTCTCATTATCTGAGATAAGCTCCAACAAGTTTTTGGATCGTAAAGAAACATTTAAGAACGAATTACATCTTACCTCTACCAGATGCTGACAGTACACAAGGTGGGTAAATACTGCCAGGTCCAGCTGTTCAGAGCCAGATGACCAAGGTTGGAGACTTGTCCCAAATTTTGGGGCCTTTCTTTCTCTTGGATGATCAACTAACTGTTGGGCAATTGAAGCAATTCCCGAGTCTGAAGTTTTCGCAGTGTTGCTTGGATTTACATGAAGAGCTTGTTCAACAGTAATACTAAACAAAGAAGTAAGAGTCAAAGCAACAACAGTAAATCATTCACATGCATAAAACAAAAAGAAAATTCACTTTATTAATGATCTCTCTATAAAAAGAAGTCTATTTCATAATAATGTGGATGACAATGTTATATGACATCATTCAGATAGTTAACATGTGACTGTAGCAGACTGTTCACACTATGGATTTAGGTAGTAATGCACTCTAAACTTTGAAGACTTTTACAAACTCAAAACATGCACCAAGAAAAAAATCTAAGCTTCTATAGTTAGCTCAAACTATGTACACGCAGTTATCTTTATATCATTACTATTAATATCACTCTTTAAAAACTTGCTAAAGCCACAAAAAATTAATTCTAAATTACAAGAGATCACGACTAACTACTGACCATCCATACACTAACAACATTATAAATTACAAGAGATCACGACTAACTACTGACCATCCATACACTAACCACATTCTAAATTACAAGAGATCACGACTAACTACTGACCATCCGTACACTAACCACATTCTAAATTACAAGAGATCACGACTAACTACTGACCATCCCTACACTAACCACATTCTAAATTACAAGAGATCACGACTAACTA
>NW_013684534.1:0-1679 GCF_000517525.1 Limulus polyphemus | reverse complement strand
GGGATAGTGAACAACTATAATTAACAATTAATAATGCTAGTCTGTGGGATAGTGAACAACTATAATTAACAATTAATAATGCTAGTCTGTGGGATAGTGAACAACTCTGACAGTATTACAGTCTGTGGGATAGTGAACAACTACTAGAACTATAGTCTGTGGGATAGTGAACGTAACCACCCATTACTGGGTTGTCTGTACAAGTTTGAGGTTGGAATGGAATGATGCAAAACTCAATAGGAGTATTGGTTGATTGATAATCTTTAGTTGGATGAAACTGTTAGAATTGTTAATTATAGTTAATTTTGTAATCACTGACTATTGAGTAACCTGTAAAAGTTTGTAAACACCACTACTGAGTTGTCTGTATAAGTTTGTAAACACCACTACTGGGTTGTCTGTACAAGTTTGTAACCACCCATTACTGGGTTGTCTGTACAAGTCTGTAACCATCTACAACTGAGTAATCTGTACCCATCTACAACCGAGTAATCCCTACAAGTTTGTAACCATCTCCAACTGAGTAATCCCTACAAGTTTGTAACCATCTACAACTGAGTAATCTCTACAAGTTCGTAACCATCTACAACTGAGTAATCTCTACAAGTTTGTAACCATCTACAACTGAGTAATCTGTACAATTTTGTAACCATCTACAACTGAGTAATCTCTACAAGTTTGTAACCATCTACAAACGAGTAATCTCTACAAGTTTGTAACCATCTACAATTGAGTAATATCTACAAGTTTGTAACCATCTACAACTGAGTAATCTCTACAAGTTTGTAATCTCTACAAGTTTGTAATCAGTTGTAGATGGTTACAAACTTGTAGAGATTACTCAGAAATGTGTGTTTAGAAGCCTGTGAGGTTTTTCAGTAGTAAGTGGTTACAAACTTATACAGGCTACTCAATAGTAGATGGTTAAATAATGAGTAAAATGGCATAAAATTAAGTTCTTCACATTTCACTTTATTTCAATTAAACACTTTTCATTTACTATGTGTTAACAAATATTTAAACCTTTTAGTGCTAAAACTTTTCTATATTTTTCCTATCTTCCGTTATAAGTGATATAATTATTTTTAGTAATGTTAATCCCAGTTTACAAGTTTGTAAGATTAACTGATAGTTCAGTGACATAAGACTCCACAAAAATATAAACAAAAAACAGAGCTGGGTTAACCACGTTATCCCTGTAGTTACTGAAGAGTTAATACACATTTTTAACTATCGTTAGAAACCAACTGTCATTCAATGTTTCCTAAACTTCTTTCCAAATCAATCTGATTACATCTTAGCTTGCCTTAAACACTACCACTGAACACACGTTACACAGAGAGTGGTCCGATACAGAGATCTTTGGACAGGTAACAAGTACTCCCTCAATGTTCTTAAGCATAATATTGTGTTGCTTTACGTGAAACCTTCCAATTAAGAAAGATTTAAAGAAACTTATATTTGGTTTGACGATATAAAAAAATACATATTATTTTTTAAATAGAATTATACTTACAGGTACAATTTGAAGGTGGTAAATTTTGTTGTTATACACGTATGAAAGGACAAATGTGCCTGGGTTCCGCCTGCTTTCTCTAACCAGGAACACCCTACATTAGTCAATGACATTGTTTCATTTAAAATTAGTCATTAAAAACACACACATTAAAATAGTGGAA
>NW_013684533.1:1548-2457 GCF_000517525.1 Limulus polyphemus | reverse complement strand
AGGTACAATGTCAGCAGTAAGATTATTTTGTGATGATACAATAGAATATTGAATAAACTTCAAGTTTCGAGATAATCTCATGAGGTAACATCAGACATTTATTGGAGCTAGTGAACCCTATCGAGACGGGTAGCTAGGGGTCAGAGGGCATGTCATCACGCTTCTATACTTACATTCAAAAATTTATTAAACTACTGTTTTATGGATGAAACTTGGTATGAAAATGTAGATTTTAATTCAAATTTTAGTATTATACATTAGTTAATTTCTTAATTTGAAAGTAAATATAAAAACATTCCTAAATATCGATTTTTGTCTGTCACACTGGTAGGTCATTTTCTGGGTTTGGTCAGATTACATTTTATGACGTCCAAAATACATCGTCTATAGTGTCATTCGAATAATATACTAAAATGTCCCATACTGGCAATCTAGAATATAAAACAAAAACCCTCTACTTTTTCTATTTGCTAAGAAATCATATCATTTATCGAATCCACCATATTTGCTCTGCCCATCACATCACCATTTGAGAAAACTTATATATCTACGCTTGCTTTTCTATACCTTTTACTTTATAACCAGTCGAAAGCTTTGCATACTTCTGTTAGTCTAACTTATTTACGAAAGAAAAGCTCTTATATCATTGGAGAGTTTGAAGTATTATAATCACTGATATTTTCGAAATAGAAATTAGATTTTTAGACCCACATACAGCATAGTCAGGAAGTGTGGTAAATTACGATAGATTTTTGCGGTATTGGTTTTCAAAAATGCATATATAGAGACTACAAACATTTTTTCAACATCCATATGTAGATTTGGACAATCCTTAGGAAGAGAGTTAGCAAGTACAAATTACGAGCGCAAAAAACAACAATTCCAAAACATGGTAAGTAGCAGAGATCA
>NW_013684533.1:0-770 GCF_000517525.1 Limulus polyphemus | reverse complement strand
CATACTGGCAATCTAGAATATAAAACAAAAACCCCCTACTTTTTCTATTTGCTAAGAAATCATATCATTTATCGAATCCACCATATTTGCTCTGCCCATCACATCACCATTTGAGAAGACTTATTTATCTACGCTTGCTTTTCTATACCTTTTAGTTTATAACCAGTCGAAAGCTTTGCATACTTCTGTTAGTCTACCTTATTTGCGAAAGAAAAGCTGTTATATCATTGGAGAGTTTGAAGTATTATAATCACTGATATTTTCGAAATAGAAATTAGATTTTTAGACCCAAATACAGCATAGTCAGGAAGTCTGGTAAATTACGATAGATTTTTGTGGTATTGGTATTCAAAAATGCATATATAGAGTCTACAAACATTTTTTCAACATCCATATGTAGATTTGGACAATCCTTAGGAAGAGGGTTAGCAAGTACAAATTACGAGCGCAAAAAACAACAATTCCAAAACATGGTAAGTAGCAGAGATCATTGTTTTCTGAATATGTTTTATTTACTGTTCTATGTTTTAAGAAAAATAACTGAAAATCAGTTGTTCCAACACTTTTTCGGTCTGTTCAGATGTAAACTATTAGGTCGTCAAGAAATTAATGTCGCGTTTTGGAACACTTTCATTAACAACCATTCCCAAGAAACGTACATCATGTGTAATAGTTAAATGAATCGCCTAAACGTCATGTTAGTGTAGCCTATAAAGTTTAATGTACTCTAATCCCTTATAGAGATGACACACATTCGGCATGTAATGCTG
>NW_013684532.1:0-1680 GCF_000517525.1 Limulus polyphemus | reverse complement strand
AAACAACAGTACCTAACTGATAGTAATATCACAAACAACAGGACCTAACTGACAGTAATATAACAAACAATAGGATCTAATTAGTAGCAGCATTATTACAAACAGGACCAAATTTTGGCAGCAACTTTACCGTCATCGTTGAGAGAATTCTTACTAATAATTGCAGCATAGAGAATTAAAACGAAAGATACAAACGTCACGATATATTAACTGTTGGACGCGTTTTGTGAAATATATGTGAACGTACGGAACCGTTAATCTGTAATGTTTGAATACAGCTACTTTCAAGCCGACCAATCACAACAAGCGGTTTAACTTAAATCTTCTCAATGAATCACATCACATGTGTTGTTAAAATTATTTACACTCTGCCATTGTATTAAATTCCTATGGTCTTACAAGGTTCGTACTAGTACAGAAGTTTCAAAACGAACATAAATTCGGTTTATTAAGTTTCTTCCAGTCTTTCAAAGTTCATTCGGGTGTAAAAAAGCTGCCCCCAGTAGCTCAGCGGACTTATGACGCTAAAAATCGGTTTTCGATACCCGTGGTGGGCACAGCACAGCACAGATAGCCCATCGTGTAGCTTTGTGCTTAACTACAAACCGAAGAACACGGTGTAAACTTTAAGGTTTTTATTTTTTTCCGAGGTTGTTTTATCGAGTTATCTGACAATTGTATGACGTAAAAATTTAGTAAACTTGCTGCAAAATGTTACGCGTTTTGTAAGCTTGAAGTGCTGACTGAAAATACAGAAACGAAATGTCTCATCTGATAATAGATTTGGAATCCTAATTATGGCTCTCTCCTCATGGTGACCTAAGTACTCGACAAATTACAAAACAACTTGGACAACGTAGAGTGTGATACGAGACTACGAATACCACCATGTAAGAACAACCACGGAAAGACCTCAGATATTCCTGAATATCTTTCCGTGGTTGTTCTTACATGGTGGCCTCAGATATTCCTGAATACCACCATGTAAGAACAACCACGGAAAGACCTCAGATATTCCTGAATACCACCATGTAAGAACAACCACGGAAAGACCTCAGATATTCCTGAATACCACCATGTAAGATAAACCATGTAAAGACCTTAGCTATTCCCGAATACCACCATGTAAAGACCTCAGCTATTCCCGAATACCACCATGTAAAGACCTCAGCTATTCCCGAATACCACCATGTACAAGACCTTAGCTATTCCCGAATACCACCATGTGATGGATGTACAGTATTACTATAGTGGGAGTGATGTGCGTACAATATTACAATAGTGGGAGTGATGGATGTACAATATTACAATAGTGGGAGTGATGTGCGTACAATATTACAATAGTGGGAGTGATGGATGTACAATATTACAATAGTGGGAGTGATGGATGTACAATATTACAATAGTGGGAGTGGTGTGCGTACAATATTACAATAGTGGGAGTGATGTGCGTACAATATTACAATAGTGGGAGTGATGGATGTACAATATTACAATAGTGGGAGTGATGGATGTACAATATTACAATATTTGGAGTGATGTGCGTACAATATTACAATAAGAACTGCGCGCTCTAAATTTTCTTTTTTTTTACTGGTTTTTTGTAACGAATAGGAATTGCTGATTTGTTGCTACACATTACTAACTTGAGCTAATCCTTCTATAAAACTTGCGTGATTT
>NW_013684531.1:0-1680 GCF_000517525.1 Limulus polyphemus | reverse complement strand
GAAATATAATGGAGGTTTAATTATGTTCGTGGGAAGAATGAAATGTTAACTTAAAAGGTCCAGGGACGACTGATGAGCGTCACTATCAACACAATGAAGAAATATAATGGAGGTTTAATTATGTTCGTGGGGAGAATGAAATGTTAACTTAAAAAGTCCAGGGACGACTGATGAGCGTCACTATCAACACAATTCCACTTATAAAATAAGGCAAAACAATTAGAAGTTTTAATGGCAACTATCTTGTATCGTAATTTACAGATTTCAAATATAGCCAGTAAACAGCCAATAACCACTACCCAGAAAAACAAAAACGTATTAGATTTCGTATCCTTGGAGTGAGAAAACTTTAACCCGTTTATACGAAACTGTTTGAATACAAAACTATGTGTGTATGTAAGAGGATAATTCCACGCTTTAAAATAAGAGTAAAAATACACAACGTTCCGGCTATGTAGCCTCTCTTTCTAGAGTAAAAATACACAACGTTCCGGCTGTGTAGCCTCTCTTTCTAGAGTAAAATACACAACGTTTCGGCTGTGTAGCCTCTCTTTCCATTACTTTTCAGCGTGGAATTAACATCCACATGTTCCCTTTGCAGCCGTATGCTTAGTTCCATTTGTGTATTATATTGCGTCTGTTATTTTCCCATGTTAATTATTGTTAGTATATTATTTATTAGTAGTAAATATTTGTATGTCAGCTTTGAAAACTTAATTTTTTAAATTTATACTTCCAAGTATAATTTATTTAATGCTGTGGTCATATTTGCGCGCCCCTCCTACCGACTCTTCTCACCCCCACACTTCGCGATTGAAACACATTCCTTGTGGCCGAGTTATTTTTTGGTGGTTAACGTTCTGGACGGCAGATTGGGAAATCCGAGGTTTGAGCTCGTGATATGCTGATGAACACGCTCCACACTTTCAGCTGTAAGTGCGATATAAAAATGACAGTCATTCCCGTTGTTTGGTAAGTGAGGACGTTGCTGGCTGGTTGCCTTCCATCTAGTCAGTACTCTTAAATTAGGATGGCCATACCTGAACCTTGTGGTCTCTGACTGTTTATCTGGTGTGTCGCTCAGGTTAAAAATACCAAATATTCAGTACTTTGGCTCTTGCGCAGTTAGTTACATATCCAGGATACATCTTACAACTAGCAGTTTTTAATTCTTTATACCATTAAAGAAGCAGAAATGTTCTAACGTAGTACAGGACATAATGAAAGTGGACTCATAACTAACTGTATTGTTAGGTTAGACATACTTGTGAATTTTTTATAGAATACGATTTTGATAACGGTGTTTTCAGTGTCGTTTCGTGATCTGTGAACATAGGATGATAATAAAAAAGTTGCACTTTATCAGTTTTTGGATTCACAGCTCCAGAACGACACCTTGGTACATTTGGTGGCCCATACTTCGTGGATCCTGATGCGATCTGCGAACCATGGACCCAAATTTTTAATTCAGCTTTTGCATGGTTTAGAATTGAAACTTCATCTTGTATTTTATTACTTTCGTACGACAGACCATAAAGATTAAGCAATTTCACACACCTTCAGTATATTTAGGTTTACGTATACATCTTTCAAAATCAGAAATAAAGTATAACAGAGAAAATGTGCATAGTTATATTGTAATTTAGATTGCCTTCTTTCACTAAGTATATTAAAAAAAAA
>NW_013684530.1:0-1680 GCF_000517525.1 Limulus polyphemus | reverse complement strand
GTTTATGTACTAAAGTAAATGTAGTGTACAAGTGGTGCCATTTACAAAATAGATTCCAGAAATTCACTTCCATGTCACCTGAACCTAAGTCTCCAGTCATTATTTTATTTTTAACTATTTCTAATGACTTTTTTATATTTAATTCGTTTTTAAATTTACCTTTTAAAGTAATTGCATCATCTCATTCAATTATATGTGGAGAGTTTGCCACATGTTTAGCAAATGTCGGATTGAACCTTTTGAAGAAAACAGATAATACAGTTATGAACTTTAAATTAGAACACTTCACAATTAACCATTAATTAAAGTAATAGTAATTACTACATTTACGAATTAATTTTACTATCCTAGGTGTAGTCTCAAAGAGGCAGTTAAATTGTGCAAAACCACTTGCAATGTCCCCTTTTGGGTAAGCAGTAAGTATACAGATTAACAGCTCAAAAACATGACAGTAAATAAGAAGAAAGAAACAGAAAATAATAATTATAAAAAAGAACAAGAAAGAGACAGAAAATTAGAAGAACGAGACAAAAAATTTGAAACAAAAGTTAAATATATATTTGCATACAGACAAACATAAACACTGCAGTTCCAAGAGTCCACCTGAGGTAGAATGTGGCATAGTACATTAACTATCTAATCAGTCTTCATTTTCCAGCTCTTCCGATTATCATAGTTCATGGAACTTTGTATTATACAGATAAAGATTATAAAGGTCAAGCACTGAACCCAAATAAAAGATCAATTTCCATTTCGTGGATACAATCATGATACCAAATGGTCGCTATATATTTGTATTGGGATGATCCAAATATCCTTGCTTATCGAATGTACCTTTTTTTGAGTAATGTGTTGCTGTAACCTATACTTCCAATGTTTTAATTTAGATGTTTGTTTGTTAAAGCGAGCTAGTAATTATGTCATGATTTAGATATTTCGTGTAGTAAGTAGAAAACAGGAATGATATAAATGCCAGTTAGTGAGGGACTTAATCGATGAAGTATTCAATGAGTGAATTAGTTTGGTGCCAGTAAGTGAGTTATTCAGTTCTATGAAAGTAGCCTGTAGCAGAGAGTAAAGAAGAAATAAACTAATTTTTATCATTATATGGACTTAACTTGGCATTATTTTACCAATTATCCAAAAGAACCCATACAACAATAGAATACTTTACAATAGTACATTTAAATTTGTATGATCACACATTTCAATGGATTTCACCAGGTGATGAGGATTAGATTATGTCAGTAGAACAATAGTCTATCAGATAGAGACCCTGTGTTGCTGTAACCCATGGGTATAAGTTGGTGGATGTAAACTCAATCAATTCATTATAGTGGAAACTGAGAAGTTTCTGTTTATTGATTGCTGGGGGCTGTAGTCGAGCTATGCAGAGCACAATTTAGAGCAAAACATGTGAAGTGATAAACTAGCTACATTTACTGGAATAAAGTGGAGACTGGTTTTTGAATGTCACATTGGCATGTGCATCTGTTTGTGGTCACTATTTTTATAGATATAATTCAATTATTATTAGGTTCATCGTATTTTTTTAGTTAACCTCTTAGGCAGGCTGAAGTTTGTTACTTGAAGCCTGAAGTTAGTTACTTTTTCAAGATTTAAAACTGAAGATCCTTCCTTATTTGAGCACAATGAATGGATGTATGGACTCTCTCATCA
>NW_013684529.1:0-1680 GCF_000517525.1 Limulus polyphemus | reverse complement strand
TCGTATACTATGTACAGTACCGTACATTATGTATAGTATCGTATACTATGTATAGTATCGTACATTATGTACAGTACCGTATATTATGTACAGTATTGTACAATATGTACAGTACCGTATACTATGTACAGTACCGTATATTATGTACAGTATTGTATATTATGTACAGTATCGTATACTATGTACAGTACCGTACATTATGTACAGTACCGTACATTATGTATAGTATCGTATGTTATGTACAGTATCCTGTGCATAGTATACGATATTGTACATAATATACGTATCGTACACTATGTACAGTACCGTATATTATGTACAATACCGTATATTATATACAGTATCGTATATTATGTACAGTACCGTATATTATGTACAGTATCGTATACTATGTACAGTATCGTACATTATGTACAGTATAGTATATTATGTACAGTATCGTACATTATGTACAGTATCGTATATTATGTACTCAATCCCGAGTAGAAGTGTGTCCCTGAGCGGTGTTCAGGAAGGCCATTTTTAGTTTGAAAGGATGAATTACAGACCAAGAACTGTCTACTCAGCCTTCTTAGTAATGTCCACAAGAGAAGTTTTTGTTTTGTTGCTAAGTAAAAAGCGTTTTGTATTATACCAACCACGAGGATCAAACCCAGAGATTAACGTTATAAGCTCTTAATCTGAACAAAAGGGACACGCGCATATGTTGGTCGTGAAACACAAAACTATACAATAGGGTATCTGTGCAGTGTCCTCCACGGGGATCTAACTCCAAATTTTAGCGTTATAAGCCCTTAAGCTTACGCTGATCCAGATGGAGGGAGGTAGCACTCAAGGAAAGTGCACGTTTAACTTTATGTTATCATATGAATAATTCCACCTACGTCCCCGTTGGCAGAGCATTAGGTCTGAGAGCTTATATCTCTAAAAATCGGGTTTTGGTACTCGCAGTGGACACACCACAGAGAGCCAATTGTGTAATATTGCGCTTAACAACAAATAAAACTGCACATTCCTGAATCTTAGGTACAAAAGAAACAATAAAAGAACTGTCCAAGTGTTATGCAACTCTCCCGAGGTAGTTAGCCTTCCAGCAACAACAAAACACTAAGATTGCAATGTCTGTTCAGTCATCTGGGAAAAATCAGAAACATGACATCCTCCACAGAAAGGAAATAATACAGGTCAAATCTAGATATATCTATTCTCGTTTATACACATTATTCACACTTCACAATCAGCTGTATTCCATGGACTTTGATGATTAAGCCTAAATAAAGATGCACTTACACAGTTTCGTGTGCAACTTATATAATTTTCAACATAAACGAACTCCACTCCTTCAGAATAGCGATTCTGGAGCAAAGGAGCGCGAATCGGGAACTATCTGATCCACAGTCCGACGTGCGTTTTATAACACGTTTTCAAAAAAAATAAATAATATATATATATATATGCATCAGTTGTCTGCCTGAAAATATAATTTTTGTTTTAATTACTGCTACAAAATTTGGGATGACTAATATAACATTAATATTTGTTTAATAAGTGAGAACCATACATGATGATAATATAACATTAATATTTGTTTAATAACTGAGAAACATACATGATGACCAATATAACATTAATATTTGTTTAATAATGAGAACTATACATGATGATAATATAACATTAATA
>NW_013684528.1:0-1680 GCF_000517525.1 Limulus polyphemus | reverse complement strand
TTTATTTTTTTGTGAGTGTAAACACCTAAATACACCAGTTTAATAAGGTGTTATATAAAAAAGTTGGGTAAATAACGTCGCCATCTTAAAACGCGTTCTGCTCTTTAGAGGTGGTCAAATCTCATTATTCGATCACACAAGAGTAGGCGGTGGGTACTGTTGACTTAGCTGCCTTCCCTCTAGTCTATCAGTTTTACGCATATAGCGAAGTAAAACATATATATATGTGCAGATATATCCAGATGTTTGTGATTTCCGGGTTTGTAATCTTTGTATATGAGTATTTAACATTTATGGTTATAGTATGTATACTTGGTGTCTGGTTCAGATGGCCGACCTGGGTTTACATAATGCCAAAACAAAATAATTAAACAGACAGGATACAGTAGATGTACTTTAAGTTAACATTAAACAAACTGACTGGGTCTGTTGCCAAAACAAAATAATTAAACAGACAGGATACAGTAGATGTACTTTAAGTTCTCATTAAACAAACTGACTGGGTCTGTTGCCAAAACAAAATAATTAAACAGACAGGATACAGTAGATGTACTTTAAGTTCTCATTATATATGGAACTAGACTTGTCCCTTGTTTCGTTCTGTATGGTACAATACTAGTTAATAATTACAAAAGTTAATTATGTAAATTTGATATCATTGTGAATCATGGATGTCACTAATGCCATTATAGTTCTGTAGATATTAGTTTCTTTTTGTCCATCATCGTTTAGGGATATTTCAAGCATGTTGTATAAAACATTGTCTAATTGAATTTCCTTTCACACGTGCTTACCATAATCAACGTGCTTGAGCACGTTACATACTCTTCCTAGTGGACTGAACGAAATCGTAAACTTGAATAGAATCAGCAGGTCGATTTTCCAATAAAATGAAGAGCCGTCAAAGAATCTGCCCCCCAGAGGGTATAAATGTTTGTATAAAGATTGTTTACTTTCCATCACTTCTTTAAGGCAGGAAAGTCTTCAAAGATTGACATACGATTTCTTCCTACCTACTGAGTGGCGTCTGGTAACGAGGTTTTCTTTAAAACTGGACCTCTTGCGTTGAAAGTGACACAACATTTCACTTACTGCACTCACAGTCTGGCCTCTATTATCACGAAACTGCTTCGTTTAGAAGATCGATAGATGTAGAGGCCAGACTGTGACGAAGATATCATAGTATCACGAAACTGCTTCGTTTAGAAGATCGATAGATATAACTCACAACTTTCGTCGTTTAAACAGTAGCTTTAGTTCATTGTATCCTTTATTTAATTTTGAATTATTTCCATGTTATGGGTTTACCCAGTTAGGTAATTTATATATTTTTATATAAATTTTAACACCCGACTTAAATTTCTCCAAAGCAACGAGAAAGTTGGAAATACGTTGAATGACGAAGATATCATAGTATCACGAAACTGCTTCGTTTAGAAGATCGATAGATGTAGAGGCCAGACTGTGACGAAGATATCATGGACGTTTTCTAGTGGTCAGTTGTGAAGTATTACGTTTTCTAGTGGTCAGTTGTGAAGTATTACGTTTTCTAGTGGTCAGTTGTGAAGTATTACGTTTTATAGTGGTCAGTTGTGAAGTATTACGTTTTCTAGTAGTCAGGCGTGAAGCACTACGTTTTCTAATGGTCAGGCGTAAAGCACTACGTTTTCTAATGGTCGG
>NW_013684527.1:0-1681 GCF_000517525.1 Limulus polyphemus | reverse complement strand
AGGTGGGAGATGGAAAGTAAGGAAATAGGTGTGAAAACCAAACCACCTTTACGGGCAGTATAGATCTTGGGGAGGAAAGACTGGTTGGGATATAGGATGACACAAGGGGAATGGTAGAGGATGTAGGTAATGTTAAAGGCATAAATATCTGATCAACAACATCTGCAAGCAAGGAGGAGAAGAAAATAAGTGTTGAAGGAAAGATGGTACATGGAACAAGTAGTTCAAAGAGAGGACAGGAAATAGCACAAAGGACAACACTGAGATCCCAATTAGGCAAATCAAGAGAACATGAAGGATGCAGGACTCAAAAGGAGCAGAAAATGAGGAATATGACAGGGGAAGACAAAACCTTATGAAACCTGGAGAAACAGAAGATGTTCAACAAGGCCACACAATAGCTAGGTGTTTTGTAATTGGAAGGCCTTTGTCAAAAAACCGGGTATATAATTGGGAAAGATGAGAAACGGAAGGGTGGGAAAGAGGGAATCCAAGTTAACTAGACAACAGGTGGAGGATAAACCATCCCCTTTGATAAAAGGACATGGAAAAAAGGTTTGATGGATCGGGAAAGTTGCAACAGGTGGAGTCATTCCCTGAACTGAGGCAATGGACCAGACAAAAGTCATGTGTAAAGACGAAATGTAGCAGCATCTGGATGAACAATGTCTGACCAAGGTTGACAGAGAAGGGACTGAGATAGAGGTAAGAGTAGGAGAGGTTGCACTGGCCAATATGGAGCCACAAGCAGGACTAGACACAGAGTGGTTTGGATTTGGGATAGAACTCTGGAGAGGAGTTGAATAGAAGAATAAGCATAGATGTGATGACCCCTCCAATCTTGACTGAATGTGTCCAATTCCAGGACTAGCTAGTGTGGAACAGATCAAAAGGAAGGAAGTTTGGTGTTCCAGTGGCTATTGAAAGCACTGACTTGAGGTGTTCCCAGCCGAGAACACACCCACTGAAAGACCTTTGAATTGAGGAATCTCTCCTTGGGGAGAACCTTGTTGGGTCGAGATAAATCCACAAACAGATTCAGTGCACCAGGATCATGGCAAGCTAAAACTATCACATGGTGACTGTGGGCCGAAAAAAGGGCATCCAAGGTATGAAAGCACAGAGACCTTGCTTGGTGATATAAGTGACCACAGTGGAGTTGTCAGAGTGTATCATAACCACCCTCCTCTGCATGAGAGGAAGGAAGTGGGATGAAGCTCAATGAACTGCATTAAGTTCAAGAATGTTGATATGGAGAGAAGACTCTTGAACTGACCAGAGATTGGAAATTTCCCAAGTGTAGAAGTAGGAACCCCAACCCTCTAAAGATGCATCTGGAAACAGATGTAAATCCAGACGAGGTGGAGGAAGGGTAGTCCATGGGATCCTAGTAGAAGTACCATTGATTGAGGAGTGTCTACTGAAGGAAATGCATATGAGCTTGACCCATGGGAATGACAGCTTCAAGGAAGTCCACATCCCCAAAAGATAGAGAACCTCTCAAGTTGTAAGAAAATGTGAGGTGAGGGCCTTGTGGAGAAGGCTGAGTCCAACTGAGGTTGGAATTAAAAGAAAAATCCCAAATGAACAAGGTATTGAGTGGGGGTAAAAATGGACTTCTCCAACTTTATCAGGAATCCCACCCATACTGATTCTTGTAGGAGCAGATGAGTGTGGTCTC
>NW_013684526.1:0-1681 GCF_000517525.1 Limulus polyphemus | reverse complement strand
TGTTTCACAGTATTTAATATATTGTATATATAACCATTATGTGTTTCACAGTATTTAATATATTGTATATATAACCATTATGTGTTTCACAGTATTTAATATATTGTGTATATAACCATTATGTGTTTCACAGTATTTAATATAGTGTATATATAACCATTATGTGTTTCACAGTATTTAATATATTGTATATATAACCATTATGTGTTTCACAGTATTAGTATATTGTGTATATAACCATTATGTGTTTCACAGTATTTAATATAGTGTATATATAACCATTATGTGTTTCACAGTATTTAATATATTGTGTATATAACCATTATGTGTTTCACAGTATTTAATATATTGTGTATATAACCATTATGTGTTTCACAGTATTTATCCTTGCAGTTTAGGCATTTTTCATTTGTTGTGTCATTGGTCGAGCATTCTTAATGCTCATGATTTTTACTACACTTTATGAGCCTTCAAAATGACGATAGCCAGTTTTTAAGAATGTACCTATAAAGACATGATACCTAAATCATAAGTGGAATGTTCATATTAATTTTGAACCTTTCAAAATACAATGAGGAAGCTAGTTTGAAGCAAAATTCATAGGACAGTTAGATTTTTTTTTCTTTGGTAGGGACTTCAGTCAGGCAAGCCAACCCACAACTTCCTGTCCCTTCAATTCAACCCGTCTTCTGACGCATTTTTAGTCGGTCAGCTCCTCAAAACTTTGCATACTTGACTTTATAAAAGTAAAAGCATTTTACTAGCGGTTTTCGAATCATTGATCACTTGCTGCAGCTTGTGGACCAAATTGGGTTTTATTAGCAGAGTTCATTCACAAGCTTAGGCCCAGGTTCAATCAATGTCAAAGAAGCTGCTTGTGAATTGTTTTTATTTTACTAAAAAACGTTGTCGTTTGTAAAGACCATTTCAGACTTTATATTTGATAAGTATTTTATTCGTCAGATTTTATTTTTGTGTCTGTATTTTTATTAGAATAAAACATGTTTATATATATTCTGAGGAGAATTTTACTGAACGTCTTTTTGTTGTTGTTATGGGTAAAATTAATGTGAACCACGTGTTACACCAACACAAGTTTACTAACCGAGTTAACAGATCTTACATTTGGTAATAACCAACGTCTAAGGGTTGAAATATGTTCTGTGGGGCTTGAAGAATTTGCTACTGTTGGATAAAAAATCGTTCTATGTTGTTAAACCTGAAGAAAGGAAAGTTATCAACCACCGAGATAGTAGCTAGTGTTAGTGAATTTAAGAATCAAACTTAAACACACTATCATCTTTGTTTAATCTTATCAGCAAGCGGTCGTACACTGGATGTCTTTGTTGAAATAACGGTAACCTTCCCACAACATCTACAGACTGGTAGTCCGAATTAGCCACAACCCGTTTATAGTGACAATTCTTCTTTGAACTTTCTGTGTCTCTCTTTTATTACAATTATTCAATAAAATACTATCTTGAAATAGTCTTAATTTTTACCTTCTAATTGCTGTGTGTCAAATTGCCAGTCAGGAAGACTAAACATCATAACAGTGTTAGACGCTTGAAATTAGCCTTTTCAGTTCTCATTTCGGGTGGAAAAAAAAAATGATCGTAACCCTCAACAACTCACCCTGCTTACTGTCTCTCCCTACTCTCTTCACTTCCCCTATCACAAC
>NW_013684525.1:0-1681 GCF_000517525.1 Limulus polyphemus | reverse complement strand
TTAAGTGTTGGTGTTATGTCGTACTTTACATGCCAAGTTTCACGATTATAAACAATTATAAAAAGATAATTAATGACAAACTTTAATACATGCAGCAATATTGTGATGAAATATATACACATATATCTTTAGATGTGGAACTGAACACATCCCTGATAATAAGCCCAAAGTTTACGGAACCACAAGAGTAAGACTTGCATCATTTTATTTTGTAATAACATTTCTAGTTAGAACTCCTAAGACTTTACGGGGACAGAACAGTTCGGTTTAATACAAGAACGACAAAAAATATCTCGAAACAAAACTGCAACTTGACAACTGGCCAGATGATGCCTTTATTACTAATAGAATCAGCTAAGAATGTGGTATAGAGCAGGGAAGCCTGGATTAATAACCCAATCATGATGCCCTTATTACTAACAGAAACAGCTAAGAAAGTGGTGTAGAGCAGGGAAGCCTGGATTAATAACCCAATCATGATGCCCTTATTAGTTTCTATTAGTAATAAGGGCATCATGATTGGGTTATTAATCCAGGCTTCCCTGCTCTACACCACTTTCTTAGCTGTTTCTGTTAGCAATAAGGGCATCATGATTGGGTTATTAATCCAGGCTTCCCTGCTGTACACCACATTCTTAGCTGTTTCTATTGGCCTTGCTCACAGAATATTGTGGATGTTATCTTGGAGTTGGTTTCCTTGCTCGCAGAATACTGTGGATGTTATCTTGGAGTTGGTTTCCTTGCTCGCAAAATACTGTGGATGTTATCTTGGAGTTGGTTTCCTTGCTCACAGAATATTGTGGATGTTATCTTGGAGTTGGTTTCCTTGCTCGCAGAATATTGTGGATGTTATCTTGGAGTTGGTTTCCTTGCTCGCAGAATATTGTGGATGTTATCTTGGAGTTGGTTTGCAGAAAAAGTGAAGAAAACAGTCTTTTAGAAACTAGTAAACATGTGACAGATTGTAGGATGTGTTCTAAAAATAGGTTTTCAGAAACTGATAAATCTATTTCCCACACCCATGGTGGGCGAAACAAAGATAGCCCATTGTGTAGCTTTATGCTTAGCAATAAATATTAATATTTTTATTTTTAAATTTCAAATAATTTTCTGTGCAGTAGAACGAGTGGACAACTGAAACAGACCGTCTGGACTAATACATATTTGACATCACATTTCCCTTTTTTTATCGTTTGTTTTAGATTCAACTTATCTTCATCTTTCCAACGTTTAGAATGATGAGTTTTCGTCTGCTTCATGCATACTTTCTTTCAATTCTAATTATTGTCACGTGCTCTAACCGATCGACGTGAAAAAGAATTGATAATGATCCATTTACTTGTTTACATTGATAATGATCCATTTACTTGTTTCCATCAATAATGATCCATTTACTTGTTTACATTGATAATGATCCATTTACTTGTTTCCATCAATGATGATCCATTTACTTGTTTACATCGATAATGATCCATTTATTTGTTTACATCAATAATGATCCATTTACTTGTTTCCATCATAATGATCCATTTACTTGTTTACATCGATAATGATCCATTTACTTGTTTACATCAATAATGATCCATTTACTTGTTTACATCCATAATGATCCATTTACTTGTTTCCATCAATAATGATCCATTTACTTGTTTACATCGATAATGATCCATTTACTTGTTAC
>NW_013684524.1:0-1682 GCF_000517525.1 Limulus polyphemus | reverse complement strand
GAACAAGTGAATGTAGAGAAACTCAGCACTAGATATAACAAGTGAATGTAGAGAAACTCAACACTAGATATAACAAGTGTATGTAAAGAAACTCAACACTAGATATAACAAGTGAATGTAGAGAAACTCAACACTAGATAGAACAGGTGTATGTAAAGAAACTCAACACTAGATATAACAAGTGAATGTAGAGAAACTCAACAGTAAACCATAGTAACAATATTAACATAGTAACATATATTCTTTATTATTGTTAACGTAAATCCTTACCTTAATCCTAACAATGGTTTTTATTATTGTTAACGTAAATCCTTACCTTAATCCTAACAATGGTTTTTATTATTGTTAACGTAAATCCTTACCTTAATCCTAACAATGGTTTGTATTATTGCTACAATGTTATGAATATTAAAACAAGCCAAACTACACTTTCTAATCGATATCCACGCCACTCTTCTTTCCAAAAATTGATCTTTTCTTATAATTTCAACTATTTCTACTTAATGATAATTAAACTTTCTTCCCATTTATTGTGATTCTTAACTTGAGCATGTCTTCCTTATAGCTATCCGTAGCTATCAATTAGCTTATTCTTAGATTCTGCTAATATTGTTTTTTAGTTAAATGTTTCCACAATATTTCTGGATGTGAACGCTTTCTAAGAGCCTTCCTCAAGAATTGGCGGAGCGTGTTGTTGGCTGGCTTCTTTCCTTTTAGTTTATCCGTTTGAAATTGGAGACGGCTATGCGCAGTTAGCCCTTGTGTAACTTTGCGCGAATATTCTAAAGAAGAAAAACAATGAAACAAAATGTAAGAGACCTTAAAAGTTGTCTAACAGTTACTATTCATTAACATAAGTACTGAACTAGCTGATAACCGTGCGTTAGATACAACAGTAAGTTTTAGCTTCCATGTACAAAGTACAGAACTCTAGGTTCTTACTGCACACTCACATTTAAAATTGTGTGGATTAACTTTCTGTTTTCGTCGAAAGAATGCCAGCCACAACAACCCACAGCTGGCCAAAACAGGAAACAGCTGGACAAGGTCACCAATCTGCTGATTATATGTATATTTCAAACAGCAGAGAGAGAGAATCTAGTACTGTTTCCTAAGTTTATTCTGGTTTTCCAGAAAAAAATATCACACTTAGGAACAGTATAGTAGGGCCACCAAATTAGTTTTAATGTGTTTGTGTCCGCTTGTTGTGTATTATGTACAGTCTAGATTTGTTTCCGGTTGTTGTGTATTATGTACAGTCTATGTTTGTGTCCGGTTGTTGGGTATTATGTAAAGTCTATATTTGTGTCCACTTCTTGTGTATTATGTACAGTCTATGTTTGTGTCCGGTTGTTGTGTATTATGTACAGTCTAGATTTGTTTCCGGTTGTTGTGTATTATGTACAGTCTATATTTGTGTCCACATCTTGTGTATTATGTACAGTCTATGTTTGTGTCCGGTTGTTGTGTATTATGTATAGTCTATGTTTGTGTCCGGTTGTTGTGTATTATGTATAGTCTATGTTTGTGTCTGGTTATTGTGAATTATGTACAGTCTAGATTTGTTTCCGGTTGTTGTGTATTATGTACAGTCTATGTTTGTGTCCGGTTGTTGTGTATTATGTACAGTCTATGTTTGTGTCCGGTTGTTGGGTATTATGTAAAGTCTATTTTGTGTCCAC
>NW_013684523.1:0-1682 GCF_000517525.1 Limulus polyphemus | reverse complement strand
GGTCTGACAATAGAGTCCTGAAATGGTCTGACAATAGAGTCCTGAAATGGTCTGACAATAGAGTCCTGAAATGGTCTGACAATAGAGTTCTGAAATAGTCTGACAATAGAGTCCTGAAATGGTCTGACAATAGAGTCCTGAAATGGTCTGACAATAGAGTCCTGAAATGGTAGATTTGTGAAAGTAAAAATTAGTCCTTGGAAAAAAGTTGTTGATGTTATTTTCTTAACGCAAACTATCTGCACTCGAACCTCGAATTTTAACATTTTATGCCCGTAAATTTACTCCTGACCAACTGGAGGAGACCAAGACTACAGCTACTCAAGATTTTGATACTTATACTGGGTAAATTAGGGCTACCGTAATACCCTGTTTAATGAGTTTCAAATATTCAATCATTAATGTACTAGTAATAACATACCGACTCTTCACTGCCTTTCTTGGATCTGGTTGTTAAAAAACTTAGTTATCACAAGGTTCAAATAGCATTTTAATTTTATTTCATATATTTTATGTTTAGCAGCCCCTAGCGTTAAATTTCAAAAATAATCTGTTAAACATTTTTGTACATCGGACTTGTATCTTTGTTTCTGATTTGTTTAATTTTCATAAAATATTAGCTTTTTCTTTTCTTTTCCGTAGTGTCTCTCTTATACTTTTAACCAATCGCATGTTAAAAATTATTTCACTATCTGGACGTCCCTATAATTCTGAAATTTAACGGTCTTAAATATACCGGAACTCTTGCACTTCCTTTGATGTGTATCAGTCATTTTCAGTTAATTAATTAGAGTGAACACACGTCCATGCACAGTGTTAACCATTTAGGACAATCTTTTAGTCGAGAAAAAATTAGCATCATGTTATGTACTGTGGCGCCATCATCAGACAAGCGGGCGAGAGGTTCGTCACATTCTACACGTGAGTTTCTAAAATTTTATGTTAAATATACGTTCACTTCCTGTATGAAATTTTAAATCGTGCACAGTTGTGTAACAAGTAAGCTTTCCAAATATAAATATCGAAGAAAAGTAAACTTTTAAGAATTAAATTGCTCTTATTATACATTTTTTTCACAATATATATATATATTCTAATCAAAAGAGAGAGAGACACAAAAATTTATAAATTTTGCTTGAAGTAATGTAAAACATAAAATTTAAGATAATTTAACAAACATAAGAAAAAAAAACAAAACACTCACACAAACATTACATGACACTACAGAAAGTATATAATAAACATGATCTGCGCATGCCCAACTATATCAGTTTTGCGCATGCCCAGCTCTATCGGCGAATTCAAGAGTTACGAAAACTTTCTGTTTGAAAATATTTTTAAACATACATCAATATAAAAAATAGAAGTAAGTTACTGCGTTGAAATAAGAAGAGAGAGAACAGAGATCATTGCATTTTCATAAACTGACAATTTTAATAAGTTTATTCAGAACCAATGATTATTCCACAGCGTCACTGTTTGGTTCGTTAAGAGGTTACACGATTTTTTAAAGTCAGGGAACAGTGGTTCTCATCCGAAACTCTACAGAAAACGTGAACAAAGAAATTATAATAAACTTATAATCAGTATATTTGTTTATTTAAAAAGATCATTAATTGAAATTTTGACATAACGATATAAAAATAAAGTTTATAAAGTTTGAAACAAAAACACTGAAAAAC
>NW_013684522.1:1239-2154 GCF_000517525.1 Limulus polyphemus | reverse complement strand
TGTCTGTTTCTGACATCAGTAATATGTCTGTTTCTGACATTAATAATATATCTGTTTCTGACATTAGTAATATATCTCTTTCTGACATCAGTAATATGTCTGTTTCTGATATCAGAAATATATATGTTTCTGATATCAGTAATATGTCTGTTTCTGACATTAGTAATATATCTGTTTCTGACATTAGTGATATGTCTGTTTCTGACATTAGTAATATGTCTGTTTCTGACATTAGTAATATGTCTGTTTCTGACATTAGTAATATATCTGTTTCTGACATTAGTGATATGTCTGTTTCTGACATTAGAAATATATCTGTTTCTGATATCAGTAATATGTCTGTTTCTGACATTAGTAATATATCTGTTTCTGACATTAGTAACATATCTGTTTCTGACATTAGTGATATGTCTGTTTCTGACATTAGTAATATATGTGTTTCTGAAATTAGTAATATATCTGTTTCTGATATCAGTAATATATCTGTTTCTGACATCAGTAATATGTCTGTTTCTGACATTAGTAATATGTCTGTTTCTGACATTAGTAATATGTCTGTTTCTGACATTAGTAATATGTCTGTTTCTGACATTAGTAATATGTCTGTTTCTGACATCAGTAATATATCTGTTTCTGACATTAGTAATATGTCTGTTTCTGATATCAGTAATGTATCTGTTTCTGACATTAGTAATATGTCTGTTTCTGACATTAGTAATATATCTGTTTCTGATATCAGTAATATGTCTGTTTCTGACATTAGTAATATATCTGTTTCTGACATCAGTAATGTGTCTGTTTCTGATATCAGTAATATGTCTGTTTCTGATATCAGTAATGTGTCTGTTTCTGATATCAGTAATATGTCTGTTTCTGATATCAGTAATGTGTCTGTTTCTGATATCAGTAATATGT
>NW_013684522.1:0-768 GCF_000517525.1 Limulus polyphemus | reverse complement strand
CCTGACATTAGTAATATGTCTGTTTCTGACATTAGTAATATATCTGTTTCTGACATTAGTAATATGTCTGTTTCTGATATCAGTAATATATCTGTTTCTGATATCAGTGATATGTCTGTTTCTGACATTAGTAATATGTCTGTTTCTGACATTAGTAATATGTCTGTTTCTGATATCAGTAATATGTCTGTTTCTGATATCAGTGATATGTCTGTTTCTGACATTAGTAATATGTCTGTTTCTGACATTAGTAATATATCTGTTTCTGATATCTGTAATATGTCTGTTACTGACATTAGTAATATGTCTGTTACTGTACATTAGTAATATGTATGTTTCTGATATCAGTAATATGTCTGTTACTGACATTAGTAATATGTTTGTTTCTGATATCAGTAATATGTCTGTTTCTGACATTAGTAATATATCTGTTTCTGATATCTGTAATATGTCTGTTTCTGACATTAGTAATATGTCTGTTACTGACATTAGTAATATGTATGTTTCTGATATCAGTAATATGTCTGTTACTGACATTAGTAATATGTTTGTTTCTGATATCAGTAATATGTCTGTTTATGACATTAGTAATATGTATGTTTCTGATATCAGTAAAATTTTTTTCTGTTTCTGATATCAGTAATATATCTGTTTCTGACAATAGTAATATGTCTGTTTCTGATATCAGTAATATATCTGTTTCTGACATTAGTAATATGTCTGTTTCTGATATCAGTAATATGTCTGTTTCTGACATTAGTAATATGT
>NW_013684521.1:0-1683 GCF_000517525.1 Limulus polyphemus | reverse complement strand
GAAGTTCATAAGTGAAGTTGTGCTTAACAACAAACAAACAAGTTAAAACTCCAGTTTTTCTAGATATTAAATGCATTCTGATGTTTATATGTAGTCAGTTTCCTAAGAGTTCATTTTACTTTTAGACAGATGAACAGATTCTGTTAACATTACAAGCTTCTACTTGATTAAAAATACTAATTTCTAGCACAATGAAGAACTTTGAGTTGCTGATAAAAGAAACATTTTGAGGATAGTGAACCTTTCATTATTTTCCAGGAAAGTGTTAAGGAAGAAAGTAAACTAGAACAACTGTCTCCAGCTGTTTTGGTTCATCAAGTTGAAGAACTCCATAAACATCTAATAGAACTGAATCTTGAAAATGTTCTAGGCTCTGAGGCGATCACAAACTTATCTGATCCTCAAGGGGAACTGCAGAAGTTAGTTAGTTTTTGGACTATTTTAAACATGAAGAGAAATTAGAACATTTAGTGATACTTCTCTGACAAAACACACTTGTTTGTTTTTATATGTTCACATGTGAACTATACCTTTATCTATATTCACTATGAACTTTGACTTTGTTTAGATTCACTTGTGAACTTCACCTTTATATATATTCACTATGAACTTTGACTTTGTTTAGATTCACTTGTGAACTTCACCTTTATATATATTCACTATGAACTTTGACTTTGTTTAGATTCACTTGTGAACTTCACCTTTATATATATTCACTATGAACTTTGACTTTGTTTAGATTCACTTGTGAACTATACATTTATATATATTCACTATGAACTTTGACTTTTTAGCTTCACTTGTGAACTTCACCTTTATATATATTCACTTGTGAACTTCACCTTTATATATAATAGTCCACTGTGTAACTGTGTGCTTAACAACATATAGAACCTCTAGTCACAGATAGTCCACTATGTAGCTTTGTGCTTAACAACATATAGAACCTCTAGTCACAGATAGTCCACTATGTAGCTTTGTGCTTAACAAGAGACAGAACCCCTAGTCACAGATAGTCCACTGTGTAGCCTTGTGGATAGGAAATAAAACTTGTACAATCAACTTTAGACTTGTGGATAGGAAATAAAACTTGTACAATCAACTTTAGACTTGTGGATAGGCAATTTGCAGGTGGCCATATATGAATTTCACTTGTGCAGTAATACATACTGTAACTCTGAGATTTCTTAAAGTATCCTCATAAACCACTGGTAAGATTCTGTTAACTATAAGTATCCTGAACACAAAGAGTGACGTTATTTTAATTAAGTATTTCTACTAAAAATATGTTATTTAACTATTTTAGTTGCAAGGTGATTTTCATTTCAAATTTAAAAATACTTTTCTCCATCTTATAGTTTTCATTTTCATAATCTCTAGAACATCTTAGATGAATATCAAAAGTTTTTAATGTAAACACAAACTTATAATCCAGTAATATTCTCAGTTCTTGTTTTCTGATTTTATTCTCACACAAACAACGAGGCACAGTACATATATCCCCTTGTGCTTAACAACAGACAGAACCCCTAGTCACAGATAGTCCACTGTGTAGCTTTGTGCCTAACAACAGACAGAACCTCTAGTTATCTAAAGTTGATTGTACAAGTTTTATTTCCTATCCACAAGTCTAAAGTTGATTGTACAAGTTTTATTTCCTATCCACAAGTCTAAAGTTGATTG
>NW_013684520.1:0-1683 GCF_000517525.1 Limulus polyphemus | reverse complement strand
CTTCCTAATGTATATATTAAATGGTCACATTATTACAAATGTGAAATGTAAAACGAAACGGTACAAGCAGAGTTGTCTTCCTAATATATATGTTACATGGTAACATCATTACAAATGTCAGATGAAGAACGAAACGAAACAAACAGTGTTGTTTTCCTAATGTATATGTTACATGGTAACATTATTACAAATGTCAAATGTAAAACGAAACGAAACAAACAGTGTTGTTTTCCTAATGTATATGTTACATGGTAACATCATTACAAATGTCAAATGTAAAACGAAACGAAACAAACAGTGTTGTTTTCCTAATGTATATGTTACATGGTAACATCATTACAAATGTCAAATGTAATTGTAAAACGAAACGATGCTAAAAATAGTTGTCTTCCTTTGACATTTGTAATGATGTTACCATGTAATATATACATTAATATATATATATATATGTATGTGTCTGTTACTTAATAACATAACTTGAAACCATTAGGTCATATAAAAGTAAAATTTATTTCTAAAGTAAATATAACGATACACATAATTAAGTTGTAATCTAATCTTACAAAGTGGTATCGCTAGACTGTTTGTGAAAGTATTTTAATTTTTATTACTTCCTAAATAATTCTACCTTCCGTCGAATTTATTATCGGAAATATATCCTCCAAGAAAATTACGTTTGTCTATCTATCGTACAGACTTAAATATTTCAATAAAATTACGGATCTTACCTTCTTACCGTCCAGTTCGTGTGGTCCGTTAGATAAAACTTTATCTACGCTATTAGGGTCTGCAAAAGTGATGAAGCCAAAGCCACTGAAAAAATAAATAAATCAATAAATAAACGGGTTGTAAATTTTACTTAGAAGTACGTCTGAATTACCGTTTCACTCTCAAGAGAGTTATATAAATTATTACCATCGTTTCGTTCTTCATCATGTAAGATTAAATTATAAGAATGAAATATTTGTATATATTAGATCACAAGAATCTTATGTGCGATTACATATTAAACATACTACGTACATGTACGTGTACGTGTACATAGCGATGTATAAGTTGTTCAATACTTGTTTCCTTTCATGTGATGATGTATAAGTTGTTCCACTCTTGTTTCCTTTCATGTGATGATGTACAAGTTGTTCCACTCTTGTTTCCTTTCATGTGATGATGTACAAGTTGTTCCACTCTTGTTTCCTTTCATGTGATGATGTATAAGTTGTTCCACTCTTGTTTCCTTTCATGTGATGATGTATAAGTTGTTCCACTCTTGTTTCCTTTCATGTGATGATGTATAAGTTGTTCCATACTTGTTTCCTTTCATGTGATGATGTATAAGTTGTTCCATACTTGTTTCCTTTCATGTGATGATGTACAAGTTGTTCCACTCTTGTTTCCTTTCATGTGATGATGTACAAGTTGTTCCATCTGAAAGGAAACAATGTGATGATGTACAAGTTGTTCCACTCTTGTTTCCTTTCATGTGATGATGTATAAGTTGTTCCATACTTGTTTCCTTTCATGTGATGATGTACAAGTTGTTCCACTTTTGTTTCCTTTCATGTGATGATGTATAAGTTGTTCCACTCTTGTTTCCTTTCATGTGATAATGTATAAGTTGTTCCACTCTTGTTTCCTTTCATGTGATGATGTATAAGTTGTTCCACTCTTGTTTCCTTTCATGTG
>NW_013684519.1:2884-3346 GCF_000517525.1 Limulus polyphemus | reverse complement strand
AGCACTGTAGTAAACGAAATGAATGACGGTGCTGCAAGTATAAAGTGTCAAACAAAAACAATTAGTAAATATATTCAATCCATTTTATATGAAAGAAAAAGCCATCCAGTTAGACAAAAATAAGAAACTAGTTTTACTGATGCAAATGAAAATACAAGGATTAGCTCTTTTAAAAATCCTAAGAAGAATATAGCTAGTAGGATTGGGAAGAGAATAAGGATGATGCATAAGCAGCATAATATTGCTAAAAAACTAAATTATATACATCGAGTGGAAAATATACCACATTATGTAACAAAAGAATCTAAAATGATTTGATGTCTTTGATTAACTAAATCAGATTTCCCTGTAGTCACTGTTATGCGCTAGATGACGGTTCTTTGAAATGTTATTAGAGACAACGAAGACTATGAGGTTAAGATATTTGAACACCCCTATTTAGAACAAAATTCAGCGAAAGTG
>NW_013684519.1:1536-1958 GCF_000517525.1 Limulus polyphemus | reverse complement strand
CAAAAAACAACTAGTAAATATATTCAATCCATTTTATATGAAAGAAAAAGCCATTCAGTTAGAGAACAATGAAGAAACTAGTTTTACTGATGCAAACGAAAATACAAGGATTAGCTCTTTTAAAAATCCCAAGAAGAATATAGCTAGTAGGATTGGGAAGAGAATAAGGATTGTGCATAAGCAGCATAATATTGATAAAAAACTAAATGGTATACATCGAGTGGAAAATATACCATATTATGTAACAAAAGAAACTAAAATGAAATCTGATTTAGTTAATCAAAGACATCAAATACTACATGGCATTTCAAAGAACCGTCATCTAGCGCATAACAGTGTTATTACAGACAACGAAGACTATGAGGTTAAGATATTTGAAAATACCGAAAAATTCGGCCCAAAGTGTAGTTTTTTTCTAGTTG
>NW_013684519.1:0-799 GCF_000517525.1 Limulus polyphemus | reverse complement strand
GATAATCAGAGGCGTCAAATGCTACATGGTGGGGCGAAAGGTCAGCATTTGACATATAAAACTGCTAATAGAAATGATCCAAGAAAAAAAAGTTATCATCATGAAAACATATATACGAATGCAGGTATTTCTTCAATAGCAACTGAATATGCATCAGGTTGATACAGTGTAAACGAAATGAATTACGGTGCTGAAAGTATTAAAGTGTCAAACAAAAAACCAATAGTAAATATATTCAATCCATTTTATATGAAAGAAAAAGCCATCCAGTTAGAGAAAAATGAAGAAACTAGTTTTAATGATGCAAATGAAAATACAAGGATTAGCTCTTTTAAAAATCCCACGAAAAAAAAAGCCCTTATTCTCTTCCCAATCCTACTAATTGTGCATAAGCAGCATAATATTGCTAAAAAACTAAATGATATACATCGAGTGGAAAAGATACCACATTATGTAACAAAAGAAACTAAAATGAAATCTGACTTGGTTAATCAAAGACATCAAATACTACATGACATTTCAAAGAACCGTCATCTAGCGCATAAAAGTGTTATTACAGACTACGAAGACTATGAGGTTAAGATATTTGAACACCCCTATTTAGAACAAAATTCAGCCGAAAGTGTACTTTTCTCTAGTTGTCTTGTTTTTCTTCTTATTCCCGTATTTTTAAATTATTTTTATTTAGCACGTTAATTTTCTTTGTTTTGAATAAAACTAACATTTAAAAAAAATGATAGCAGTATTCGGTATTCCCGTGCTGGAAGGATGCTGCCTCAATGAGGGATTGCCAGGTGAA
>NW_013684518.1:0-1683 GCF_000517525.1 Limulus polyphemus | reverse complement strand
ATTGTTCCTAAGAAAACCAGGGATTAGAGACCTGTAATCAACCTCTCCCATGTAAATCAGTCTTTGGATCCTCCTTGTTTTACCAGGGATTCATTTCTGTTCCTTCATTTGGTTTTCAATCAAGGTCTTTGAATGACCAGGTTCAACGTAGCAGATGCATCCCTTCATGCTCCCATCTCTCCATCCTCACATCATTTTCTTTCTTCTTCCTGTTCAGTGTCTTCTGACCACACCTGTTTGCTCCAAGAGGAGGGAGCTCATGTGGGTTAATCACAGTGGAGATGTCCATCCTTTCCTTTATAGAGTATCTAGTTAACTTGAGTGTTTTCGTAATTCCCACCCCAGTTGGGCCCAGCCTTCTCCACTACATCATTGGGTTGTGAGGCAGTAGGTCATCAAGGCCCTATTCTCTGCCAAAAGAGATAGAGGTTCTATCTCTTTTGGAAATGTGGGCTTCCTTAGAAGTTCTCATATCCCTTGGCCATGCTCACATGCATTCACTCCAGATGGAATTCTAGAACTAAATCACTTGGATCAACTGGTTGCTCTTCCTTCTTCCCTGCAGACTGACCTTGCTTGGTGGTTGGACATAGACAATACTATGGCTGGTGTCCTCTTCCACCTCCTCATCCAGACCTGCATCCTTTTTACCAATGCTACTCTTGTGTGTTGGGATCCATATCTCGATACCTGGGAGTTCATCCGTTTAGTCTTTATACTAGTTGGGACTTTTATCCTACCAGAGTCGGTTTGTTTCTGGTCACGTTTGTATGGTTGAAGATGGAGTGGGACTCACGTTTATTATTTCCATCTGATAAATTGTATTCTGAGGTCTTTCTTTTACCAGCTCCAGGCCTCGATGCTACCCATTTCACGACACTCCACTTCTTTGAGGGTGAATAGAATACCTGTTCCAGAAGTGGTATGGTCCCCCACATGACACTTTCTGCAGGGTGTCTTGTTTTATCTTAAACTGGTCCCTCCAATTACTCAGTGTGGAATTCTAGCTATTGTATGAGTAGAGATATGTATCATAGTAAAAGTTATCATTTTTACACTGAAAATAGATTTCTGATAGATACTTACCTCCTCTCACACATTTTCCAACTTTCCTCCACACTTCTGGTGTTCTCCTGTTTCATGTGGGCCTAATGAGGATCATGTAAGCTAGTACAGAGGAAGCCAGCTGCTCTATGAAACTGTGCCGTGCTCCTATTGGTAGAGAGTTGTCATGTGCAGCTTGAACTTATGGGGTATAAAGGCTAGTGCATCAAGCGAGAAAATTCTTTTCAATGAGTTAGAAGGCATTGGAAGATCGATAAAAGCTGCTGTGTCAAAGGAGGTAAGTATCTATCGGAAATATATTTTCAATGTAAGAAAATGATAACTTTTCATTGGGTTTTGGATATGTGCTTCCTGATATTTGACTGTATTTAGAAATTTTTTGATTGAATAACATATGTCATCACAGGTATTAGCTATTACTTCACTATAGTATAGCATTAAATGAGTTAGTTGGTTATTGTTTTTAGAAAATTAAATCAGATTTGCAGTTCCACATGAATAGGCAGCCACTGCAAGCCATATAAGGGAATGTAGCATGTGGTCGCATAAAACAGTGCTTTATATCCTCTGTTCTCCACAGATGCTATTGATTGGGTGAATTTGCTGTTGTTGCTGCTA
>NW_013684517.1:0-1684 GCF_000517525.1 Limulus polyphemus | reverse complement strand
GTTGTTATTAGTGATTTTACTGACGTATTCTGATGAGTGTATAATGTTAATCTGAATGTTGTTATTAGTGATTTTACTGACATATTCTGATGAGTGTATAATGTTAATCTGAATGTTGTTATTAGTGATTTTACTGACGTATTCTGATGGGTGTATAATGTTAGTCTGAATGTTGTTATTAGCGACTTTACTGACGTATTCTGATGGGTGTATATTGTTAGTCTGAATGTTGTTATTAGTGACTTTACTGACGTATTGTGATGGGTATATATTGTTAGTGTGAATGTTGTTATTAGTGACTTTACTGACGTATTCTGATGGGTGTATATTGTTAGTGTGAATGTTGTTATTAGTGACTTTACTGACGTATTCTGATGGGTGTATATTGTTAGTGTGAATGTTGTTATTAGTGACTTTACTGACGTATTCTGATGGGTGTATAATGTTAGTCTGAATGTTGTTATTAGTGACTTTACTGACGTATTGTGATGGGTATATATTGTTAGTGTGAATGTTGTTATTAGCGACTTTACTGACGTATTCTGATGGGTGTATATTGTTAATGTGAATGTTGTTCTATAAGATCTGTGTTGTTGCTGGGGTAACTTGTTACAAATAGATTTTGTTATGTTACAGGTTACCGGGCAACAATATTTGTATAAAGGCTTTATGAAAGCCCTATATATTTTAAAGATTGAAACGCTGTTACGTCTTTTGTTTATACCTCCGATACGACCTAAGTATGTTAGTCTTTTACTAGTGTTTTTAAGAATGTTAATGAAGTGGCCGTTTTCTGAAGTGTGTTGTATAATGAAAGTTTGATTTGACATGTTTTTCCAATTTCTCTGCGGAAAGCTGTGGTTTGTAACTTGATAGGATTAAGGATTTCTCTCCATGTGTTGCACCACCGAATTATGGGTCACGTGATGTACACCGGACAGTCATATCGTCTGCGTTCGAGGCTAGCCTGTAAGCTAAGTCAGGGAATAGTATATCGTCTATAAATAGAATATAAAGTAACGGGCTGAGAATTGAGCCTTGCGGTACGCCTGCTTTTAGCGGAAACGAATCTGATGTGACGTTATTAACTTTAGCCGTTCTATATATGAGAAAGTTGGATAGGCAGTCTTGAGAGTGGGTAGTTTATCGTAAAACAGTTTAAACCTTAGAGCGTCATGCCAGACTGAGTCCAAGGTTTGTTTGACGTCTAGAAATGCTACTATTGCTATATGTTTACGATTTTAATGTCTGATAAACCGACTCGATTAATCTAGAGTCCAAGGCTTGTTTGACGTCTAGAAATGCTACTATTGCTATATGTTTACGATTTTAATGTCTGATAAACTGACTCGATTAAGGCTTGTTTGACGTCTAGAAATGCTACTATTGCTATATGTTTACGATTTTAATGTCTGATAAACTGACTTGATTAATTTCTAAAAATGCTACTATTGCTATATGTTTACGATTTTAATGTCTGATAAACTGACTCGATTAAGGTTTGTTTGACGTCTAGAAATGCTACTATTGCTATATGTTTGCGATTTTAATGTCTGATAAACCGACTCGATTAAGGCCTGTTTGACGTCTAAAAATGCTACTATTGCCATATGTTTACGATTTTAATGTCTGATAAACTGACTCGATTAATTTGGACTCTAGATTTGTTTGACGTCTAGGAATG
>NW_013684516.1:1783-2481 GCF_000517525.1 Limulus polyphemus | reverse complement strand
AATTTATAACCACCATACTCATCTTTAGCCTTACTTGGTACAACTGCTTCATGAAAACCTAGGTGTAACTCTAGTTTCCGAATTTAAAACCACCATACTCATCTCTTGTCTTACTTGGTACAATTACTCCATAAACATATAGGTGTAACTCTAGTTACCAAATTTATAACCACCATACTCATCTTTAGCCTTACTTGGTACAACTACTCCATGAAAACCTAAGTGTAACTCTAATTACCGAATTTATAACCACCATACTCATCTTTAGCCTTACTTGGTACAACTACTCCACGAACACGTAGGTGTAACTCTAGTTACCGAATTTATAACCACCATACTCATCTTTAGCATTATTTGGTACAACTACTCCATGAATACCTAAGTGTAATTCTAGTTACAGAATTTATAACCACCATACTCATCCTTAGTCTTACTTGGTACAACTGCTTTATGAACACTTAGGTGTAACTCTAATTACCGAATTTTTAACCACCATACTCATCTTTAGCCTTACTTTTTACAACGACACCATCAACAACTAGGTGTAACTTTAGTTACAGAATTTATAACCACCATACTCATCTTTAGCCTTACTTGGTACAACTACTTCATGAACACCTAGGTGTAACTCTAGTTTCCAAATTTATAACCTCCGTACTCATCTTTAGTCTTACTTGGAACAACTACTCCATGAACAC
>NW_013684516.1:0-986 GCF_000517525.1 Limulus polyphemus | reverse complement strand
CTAGGTGTAACTTTAGTTACAGAATTTATAACCACCATACTCATCTTTAGCCTTACTTGTTACAACGACACCATCAACAACTAGGTGTAACTTTAGTTACAGAATTTATAACCACCATACTCATCTTTATCCTTACTTGGTACAACTACTCCATGAATACCTAGGTGTAATTCTAGTTACCGAATTTATAACCAACATACTCATCTTTATCCTTAGTTGGAACAACTACTCCATGAACACCTAGATGTAACTCTAGTTTCTGAATTTATAACCACCATACTCATCTTTAGTCTTACTTGGTACAATTACTCCATGAACACTTAGGTGTAACTCTAATATCAGAATTTATAACCACCATACTCATCTTTAGCCTTACTTGTTACAACGACACCATCAACAACTAGGTGTAACTCTAGTTTCCGAATTTATAACCACCATACTCATCTTTAGCGTTACTTGGTACAACTACTCCACGAACACGTACGTGTAACTATAGTTCCCTAATGTGTAACTCCATATTCATCTTTAGCGTTATTTGGTACAAAAACTCCATGAACACCTAGATGTAACTCTAGTTTCCGAATTTATAACCACCATACTCATCTTTAGTCTTACTTGGTACAACTACTCCATGTACACTTAGGTGTAACTCTAATTTCAGAATTTATAACAACCATACTCATCTTTAGCCTTACTTGTTACAACGACACCATCAACAACTAGGTGTAACTTTAGTTACGGAATTTATAACCACCATACTCATCTTTAGCCTTACTTGGTACAACTACTTCATGAACACCTAGGTGTAACTATAGTTTCCAAATTTATAACCTCCATACTCATCTTTATTCTTACTTGGTACAACTACTACATGAACACCTAGGTGTAACTATAGTTACCGAATTTATAACCACCATACTCATATTTAGCCTTACTTGTTACAACGACACCATAAACAACTAGGTGTAACTTTAGTTACCGAATTT
>NW_013684515.1:0-1684 GCF_000517525.1 Limulus polyphemus | reverse complement strand
AAGACAACTGTTTTTTTTTCTCTCGTGCTTAACACCTATGAAATAAAATATTAATGCTACCGCCTGTCTTTAAAAGAACATTTGACGGCATTTCTAAATATTTCGGATGTCAAATATGATGCAAATATACCCCTAAAATGGTTTATGGCTTTGTTATATCAGTTATTATCCAATATTAACAAATGCGTGACTGTAAGCGCTCACTAACGGCATACTTACAAACTTTTACTACTTAAGAAACAATACCAGACAAAAATTAGCCCTCTAGCTGCACAGCGGCAAGTCTGCTGAATTATAACGCTAGAAACCGGGTTTCGATATTAGTGGTGGGTACAGGATAAATAACCCATTGTGTAACTTTATGCTTAACTATAAACAAAGACAAAAATTAGATTAAGACAAGATACCCGTCAATACTGATACGTTGTAACTTATATCACGTTTGACTTTTTTTCTACCCAAAATAAATCTGCCGAACCACAACAAAAAAAGAGATCACCTGTCAAGGTATTGCCTACTGCTTGTGTAGCAGTTTAGGAAACATTAATTATACTAAATGCCGATTCAGAAACTGCTGTTTTACTGACAGTAACAAATACAAACTGTTAATTCGCTAAACCGTAAATATTGTGACACTGAAATCTGGATTGAATGTATAGAAAAATACTTCTATAGCACCAAAGAGGCTTGGTTTAATTATTGGAAGTTAATCAGAAGAATTAGTTCCAATGAGAAACCTACCGGGGTGATGCAGTGTAAGACAACTCATTAAACGTTGTATTGAGATGAAACCTAGCCTGATATGCATGCGTGGTGATGCAGTGTAAGGCAACTCACTAAACGTTCTATTGAGGTGAAACCTAGCCTGATATGCATGCGTAATCTTATTTACTTAGAATAACAATTTCTATTGAGAAATTGGAGATATATTCAATATATATACTACTTGGAATATGTGTATATACTCACAAAATCAAAAAGTTGGTTACAACTATATAGTGATTCACTTTATAGAAAATAAAAATGAATCGAAATGTTGTTACGAAAAAAAAAGTAATGCCCCCCCCCCAGTGGCACAGTGGTATGCCTGCGAACTTATACTGCTAGAAACTGGGTTTCGATACACATGATGTGCAGAGCACAGATAGCCCTTTGAAAACTTTAAAAATTGTGTTCCGTGCACCACCGACATTAAAACCTGTGTTCCGTGCACCACCAACATTAAAAACTGTGTTCCGTGCACCACGAACATTAAAAACTGTGTTCCGTGCACCACCAACATTAAGAACTGTGCCGTGCACCACCAACATTAAAAACTATGCCGAGCATCACCAACATTTTTTGTGCCTTTCTTTCCCAAAACTGTTCAATTTATTGTTTGAATCCTGTGCTAGCATATTTCCACTTCACAAGTTTATAATTATGAAAGCTTCTAGCCATACATGTGTTTCTTGGAGCCATCATTGGCTGACGCAGTGGTCTATCTTCAGTATTTGACCAATGGGTGAGCAGATTACCACGAGCTTCTGTGTGATACGTGTTCAATAGTTTATCGCGGCTCGAACTTCGAACCTTCCAATTTGCAGCTCGGTGAGCCAACCACTAAGTTATACCCAGCTCTATATATATATGTACGAAGTGGTATAAAACTGGAAAGGATCAGATATGAAATCTGCATCTCTAA
>NW_013684514.1:0-1685 GCF_000517525.1 Limulus polyphemus | reverse complement strand
CTTTGATTTGATGGTTTCTCACCTTTACAATACCTAACAGAACAATAAATATATTAATGGTACTTCTTTGATTTGATGGTTTCTCACCTTTACAACACCTAACAGAACAATAAATCAGTCCCTGTCTTGGAAGAAAAGGCTGACCGAGTAAAGGCATGTGACAAGTAGAACATCGGAAACAACGCTCCACCGCATGCCAGTGCTGCCCCTCGTATGTCATCTGCCCCTGCTCTACGCCGATTGGGTTACCACAAGTGTCGCAGTACTCAGAAAATATGGCGTCAAAGCAGTGAATACAAAATGGTTTCCCGTCACTCACGATGTACTTTTCTCCTCCGAGGCTTTGCTCACACTCAGAACAGTAGAAATGTTTAATGTGCCAAGTCATGCCCTCTGCTTCGGTACACTCGTCGGCAAAAATGATCTGAATTACGGAACAATATCAATCATACATCAACTGAATTACGGAACAATATCAATAATACAGCAACTGAATTACGGAACAATATCAATAATACAGCAACTGAATTATGGAACAATTCAAATAATACAGCAACTGAATTATGGAACAATTCAAATAATAACCGTAATTCAGTTGCTGTTGTTCCGTAATTCAGTTGCTGTATTATTGATATTGTTCTGATACTGTTCCGTAATTCAATTGCTGTATTATTGATATTGTTCCGTAATTTAGTTGTTGTATTATTTATATTGTTCCGTAATTCAGTTGCTGTATTATTGATATTGTTCCGTAATTCAGTTGTTGTATTATTGACATTGTTCCGTAATTCAGTTGCTGTATTACTGATATTGTTCCGTAATTCAGTTGTTGTATTACTGATATAATACAACAACTGAATTACGAAACAATATAAATAATACAACAACTGAATTACGGAACAATGTCAATAATACAGCAACTGAATTACGAAACAATATAAATAATACAACAACGCTCTACTGTTTTTAATAAATCGTCTGTGTGTTCGCAGATTGGTCAAACTTATTTTAATGTTAACTAACTCACCTGTATTATTATCGTACTTATCCTGTTGAAAAAAATAGTCAAAAACACTCCATAAACAAACGAAGGACAACATAGTGCTTAATTTACGGCATCTGGTTTTATAATGTCCAGCTGCACTCTGTTACTTACCTCATCGCATGATGCACATCGAGGTTTGAAACATTCGGCATGATGGCGACCACAGTACAACTTGCCATCTTTGGTGAAGTAGATCAAATCTATTAGAAGTTCCTTACATTCACTACAAACAAAGCACGAAGGGTGCCAGAAACCCTTGCAATTTCCTCTGTCCACCTTTACGCAGACGTCATTTCCGTTCAGGGTCTCCTCACACTGAAGAAATTCAAATAATTATTCAAACATTGCTCACAACTCGATTGTGTTCAAACAGCGACAAAAAGATGAAATAGTAGATAGTGTAGAAAATACAGAAATATCCAACAATATAGGTTAAACACAACATATATCCACTAACAATACATGTAAAACAAAAAATATATTCAATAGCAATATAGGTAAAACAAAAGATGTATCCACTAGCAATACAAGTAAAACAAAAGATATATATCCACCAAAAAATACAAGTAAAAAAATATATATCCATTAAAATACAGGTAAAACATAAGATGTGGGCCTTTTCCCTACCAACAACGATACA
>NW_013684513.1:0-1685 GCF_000517525.1 Limulus polyphemus | reverse complement strand
ATTACTTGAGAAATTCCTAAGAATTTCCTGTTTCGTTTAGGGAAAGTTTTAAATCATTGAGGGAGGGTTTAGATCATTGGGGAAGGGTTTAGATCATTGAGGGAGGGCTTAGATCATTGAGGAAAGGTTTAGCTTATTGAGGGAGGGTTTACATCATTGGGGAAGCTTTTAGATCATTGAGGGAGGGTTTTAATCATTGGGAAAGCTTTTAGATCATTGATTTTAAGATCGCTGAAGGAAAGTGTTGGATCATTATAAGAGTGACCGTCAAATTTCACTATTCCATTAAGAGTTGCCAACGGCATGGCAGTAAGAGTTGTCTGATCTATCAGTTCGATATACCAAACGGTCATATAAACCTCGCTATGAGTTTAAGTTCGTTTAAGTTGACATTTTCTGTCACGTATTAAACTTATTTTATCCATAATCTATAACTTTGAAAAACTTTAAGTTATTCACATTAACATTCAAATCCAATAATGTTCAGTAGTACTGAACACTACTATGTTACATTAATGTTCACTAATAATGAACACTGTTATGTTAATTACTGTTTACTAATAATGAACACTACTATGTTACATTAATGTTCACTAATAATGAACACTGTTATGTTAATTACTGTTTACTAATAATGAACATTGCTATGTTACATTAATGTTCACTAATAATGAACACTGCTATGTTACATTAATGTTTACTAATAATGAACACTGCTAAGTTACATTAATGTTCACTAATAATGAACACTGCTATGTTACATTAATGTTCAGTAGTACTGAACACTACTATGTTACATTAATGTTCAAATCCAATAATGTTCAGTAGTATTGAACATTGCTATGTTACATTACTGTTCACTAATAATGAACACTGTTATGTTACATTAATGTTCACTAATAATGAACACTGCTATGTTACATTAATGTTCACTAATAATGAACACTGTTATGTTAATTAATGTTCACTAATAATGAACACTGTTATGTTAATTACTGTTTACTAATAATGAACACTGCTATGTTACATTAATGTTCACTAATAATGAACACTGTTATGTTAATTACTGTTTACTAATAATAAACACTGCTATGTTACATTAATGTTCACTAATAATGAACACTGATATGTTACATTACTGTTTACTAATCATGAACACTGCTATGTTTCATTAATGTTTACTAATAATGAACACTGCTATGCCACTGTTTCTTGTTCACCTCTGACCATGTTATCTCAGATCTTCGAAGAGTCTTCGCTGGGTGGTTAAATGATTTAGGGCTCGGGAATCTTTGGCGTTTCAATAGGATATCGGTCACGGTTTTCTTTTCTGAATTTTCATTACAGAAACTAGGGATTCTGGGCACTGTCAAATAAAATCGGGGCACAGGTCCTGTGTACCAGTGCTAGCGACGCCTCCGGATTTTCATCAGGCCACCTTCTTCTTTCACCAGTTATAACTATGTTACCATAGATCTTCATCAGGCCACCTTCTTCTTTCACCAGCTATACCTATGTTACCCTAGGTCTTCATCAGGCCACCTTCTTCTTTCACCAGCTGTAACTATATTACCCTAGATCTTCATCAGGCCACCTTCTTCTTTCACCAGCTATACCTATGTTACCCTAGATCTTCATCAGGCCACCTTCTTCTTTCACCAGCTGTAACTATGTTACCCTAGATC
>NW_013684512.1:0-1685 GCF_000517525.1 Limulus polyphemus | reverse complement strand
ATGTCTGGTGTTTCCCTTTTAGCTGTCTACCCAAAGTAATTGTACGATTCCGTATTGACGTCAACAATATTTTTATATCTGGTGTTTCACTTTTAGCTGTCTACCAAAAGTAATTGTATGCCTTATCTTTTCTTATTTTCCAAAAGTTGTAATTAAAAGTTCGACATAAGCCAGGAAATAAAACACGTCGTTTTTGAGCAGAATTGATCTCTTGGGAACTTTGTTTCTAGAAATCTTAACTATAAATTGTCTTGTTTTGCTAGAATAAAACCTTTATTTTGTGTCTACTACTACAGTTTTCATCATCGTTAGCGAGTACTCCAGGGTATCGTGAAAAGGTGCATTTACTTTCTTTTAGTAGCAGTAAAACCTCCCAGTTCATTGAAGCTATTATACAGAGGGCTAGTGAGGAATTTAAAGCTAGAAGCTATAATTAAATTATGTGATTAAAGCACACTGTGTGTGTTTAGGTTTGTCACATATTTTTGTGCATAATTGTACACTGATTGATTCAACTTCTCAAATGAAATAATACTGATATATTTACAGTAGTGTGTTGACGTAAAACAAACTCTTGTGGCTGTCTTACTGAGATTGTTTGTTTGGTGAGGAATATCTAATAACTTTCACTAGCCGCTAGAGGGGTTGATACTGTTTTCTATATATATTGGGTGATTTGTCAGGAGTAACCCATACTTATATATATGTACAGTTTTGGAAACAGTTATAGAAACAGCTAGTAAAAGGGTTTAAAACACAAATATTTCAGGAATGCCATACTTTATCGTGTTAAAATATACTGCATTAGAACACAGACGTGCTTGGATTGGTTGTCCTTTGGCTAATAGGAAAGTGTCACAACAATATAGAGCCTATAAGGGTACAGGCACTCATACTATGGCCAGTAGTAGTAGCGTGATTCCATTAATGACTCTTAGGACTGAAGTGATAAATGCGTACACACGAGTTTCATCTGTTAAGGACCCTTAACGGTAAAATTTCAAAAAGTCTCGATGTTTCAGGAAGAGCTTGTACAAGATTACATGTTTCAGGAGGAGCTATAAAAGTGTACATGTTTCAGCAAGAGCTTATAACAGTTTCATTGTTTCTGTAACAGCTTATGCAAGATTTTGAAGAGGGTATGTGAAACTGTTAATAGTTAGAACTGGTCGATGTGGGAAACAGTTTCTCTGTAAATGATCTATCTCAGGGTAAGTTCTTTGCAAGTTAGACGACGTTCGAACCTTGCTGTAAATACAAGTGTGAACGTCAACGAAAGGACGATAAACTTTAGTACGAAGAAGTGTCAAAGAATGTACAGTTGTTCGAAAACTGGTAATGAGAAGAAGTAACCAAACCAAAAGGTTCAAATTACCAAACAACCACAAATGTTGGAATGACAAAGATAAGCTGGAAACGTGTGCTGTTTACTCATGAATCCAACAAAGTTTGGATTGTTCGGCAAAAATAAATGATGGTTTCTATGATATTAGAGTCAATGTACAGTAAAATATGGTGGTGGTGGGGGAGGGTTGCATCTGAGACAAATGTGTTGATGATCTACACAAAACTGATGGCACCCTGACTGTTAACAATCACAGGCAGTTTCCGATCCGTTATCCCATTCCTTCAGCATCACGAATCATCAGACTTGGATTCATCTTCCAGCTAGACAACGATTTCAA
>NW_013684511.1:0-1686 GCF_000517525.1 Limulus polyphemus | reverse complement strand
CAATACAATATAAGGAGTGCGATAACAGCCCTTGTTTATGTTCTAGCAAGATGATTTAATAAGAACAACCTACAGAAATTATATATGTCTTTAGGTGATGCCGCACGGACACCCAGAATGAAGAGAGCTGACAGGATGTCTATGAAATACAAATCATGCGCCCCTATAGAAAAGCTCCGATATAAAAAGGGCAAATTGGTTTGTTTATGATTACTCGTGTAGCGCTACTTTAACAGAGCTGTTAATCGAGGGGTCGACTTTTGTTACTCAATTACATAAATGAAAACAATTATCCTTCAAATATTTTACTATTAAAGTAACAAGTTCATTCAGGACAGCTATTAAAATTTCAGTTATTCTGGTTAGTTAGATCGTACCTCTAGTCGTGATTACTTGTACGTTATTGGATAGAAATGGGATGACAAGGAACACTTACACACACACGTTGGGTAGTGGACGTTTCTGTAAGTAGTAACTCTGGCCATTCTACAAATCCGGCTGGACCATCTCTGGAGGACTGGCTTCGGGCTGTTGGCTTCTCAGTCGAATAAAAAAACAGAACATTAACTCTATGCAAGTGTTTAAAAAGGATCTCAAGTAGGATCTTTACGTCACTGGGAGTAGCATCAAAACCACATTCACCCAATTAGGCTGCAAATCACAATATGACCCCCAATTTGATTCGTTGCAACCATTGACGTGATGGATTTCCCAAACAATCGACCCTTCTGTCCGAAACATATTTGGCTAACAGCAACGTTTTTCGCAAGAACCTTAATTTATTTTTCTTGCAATCATAATTTCGTTACTATGACAAGGAATTCTATGTTAGCACTTCCACACCTCCATCTGTATATGAACTAAGGTTTTGTAAATCCCAATAGTCCAGTGGTGATGTTTCTTTCTTTTTTCTTCTCTTTTGGAAATAATTAGAGGTATAAATATTAAATATTCTTAAACAAATAACTAATTCTAATTAGTACCTGTGATATTTATCTCATTCTAAATACAGTAACGTCTTGTGATTTATGTTTCCACAAACTGAAACAATTCTTCAACTGCCTGTAACCAAAGAAGAAAACGTTTCCTGAACTGATCTATTTCATCATAAAAAAATACAGAGGTACATCTGTAACAAATATCTTGGCTCGTGTGGCAATTCAATTTGTCATAGCTTTCATTTTTTCTTGGGCTCGCAGATGTTCGTTTTTAGCTTCTAAAACCCCGCCCCCTTTCGTGCATGCTCACAGTTTGAAAACATCGGTCATAAAAAAGGACCGTGCGATTTTCCGGATATGTTTCAAGGGAACAACTGAAATCCCCTCCAGATCAATATCGTTGATTTACAGCAAAGCCACCAGCTATTATGCATATTCTCTACTCGGACGGCTTACTCGTTTCTTCCTGCGAGGAAAGCGCCAGATTCCTGGGGCAGAAATTATGTATATCTTGACATCTCACCATAAAACACTTACCTACACTAAGTTGAGTTTTAAGAAAAGTAGCGAAAATAGGTCTGAACAACAAACGAAGAAAAAGGACGACATTTGAACTGTTTTTGTATTTTTAGTAATAAAACTCCAGCAAACGTATTTTCTACAGACTAGAAATTAAAGTTGGTTGGTTGTATTAGAGAAAAGCCACAGTTGGTTATTTGCTGTGCCTACCACGTGGTTTGTTTGTTTG
>NW_013684510.1:0-1686 GCF_000517525.1 Limulus polyphemus | reverse complement strand
CTGACCAAGAAACTTATCCATCAAGAAGAGAACAAAAATATATTAAATTTGATTTTGTTATAAAAATATTTCAAAATTAGAATTATTTGTAATATTTTTTCCTTAAAATGTGCCCCTCAAATTGTTGCGCTCTAGGCCCAATCCAAAACAGCCTATTCGTTAATACGCCCCTGCTATTATAGTATAGAAAGGTATGACTCGTGTGGATTGTGAAATTTTCTTTTATTTTGACTTTGCGACTAAATTCATCTTGTAGTGTGTCTTAGCTTATCTTCGGTAATTTTGTGTCTGAACCTCGGAGAAAGTTATATTAGAATATAAATGTGTGTGTGTATAATACTGACGTGAACATTGTTTTAATATTTTAGTTTATACTTTTTGATGATATGTGGTGTCCAGACATTTCCTGAGTTCTAGATAGAATGTTAATTTTCCAGGCTTGGGGGGAACTAATATTGTAATATAAAAACATCAGTGAGTTAATTAGGTTTTCAGCTGATTGCTTAGTCAGTTATTAAGATAGTGAGTCTTCTATCATGTTATCGATCAATTACCGAGCGAGCGAATGTGTTGGTCAATCAGTTTTGAGTTTGTGCCGAAGAAACGAAAGGAAATATACCAAGTGACTGTTTGTGCCGAAGAAACGAAAGGAAATATACCGAGTGACTGTTTGTGTCGTAGAAACGAAAAGAAATATACCAAGTGACTGTTTGTGCCGTAGAAAAATTTCCTTTCGTTTCTACGGCACAAACAGTCACTTGGTATATTTCCTTTCGTTTCTACGGCACAAACAGTCACTTGGTATATTTCTTTCGTCTCTACGACACAAACAGTTACTCGGTATATTTCCTTTCGATACCAAGTGACTGTTTGTGCCGTAGAAACGAAAGGAAATATACCAAGTGACTGTTTGTGCCGTAGAGACGAAAGGAAATTTTCCAAGTGACTGTTTAGTTTTATTTGGAAGTTAGCCCTATCTTTCTGTGTTCTTGTAAAACTTGTAGTAGAAGAAATAAAACGCATCTACCTCCAACGTGCTCTCTCGGTGGTTTAGTGTTATGTCTGAGGAGTTATATCTCTAAAAATCGAGTTTCGATACTCGTGGTGGAAAGAGCACAACCTATTTCGTAGCTTTTTGCTTAACAATAAACAAACAACTACATTTGCCCAACAATAGTAACCGTGTATCATTACAAAAACACTAATACAATGTAGTGTTGGGGTTGCATGTTGAAGTTGGCGTGCAAGTAAAAGAAATTAGATATCCATTAAATATGTTCAACATTTAAAAGGACGTATAGTAAGTAATGAATAAACAGAAACTGTTAACATATCTGTATTTATACTTACGATAACGTATAGTTTGTTAAATAGGAATCACCAGCCATGTGTGAGCCAGGCGTCGCCTAGTGATTAATGTGCTACGCGGATCAGTTAACTAAAAATTTGAGCCACGACATGCCGCTGAACCTACTGGGGACGTTATAATAGTGACAATCATTCACAACATTCGGTTAATAGTAGCAGCGTAGGCGGAGGTTACTGTTCACTGGATATTCCCTCATTTGGTTGGTCAACAATTCTAAATTAGAGATGGTTATGTCTGTACTTTGATGATCTCTGACCTGGCTGCTTAGTCCATGTGTCAGTTAAGGTGTTGATCAGGTTGAAAACACCAAATAATAA
>NW_013684509.1:0-1686 GCF_000517525.1 Limulus polyphemus | reverse complement strand
TTAAATGTAGAGGACGACATTTTGTAGGTTTCTACAACAGGCAGTTGCTGTCCATTTGAACTTAAATTAAAAAACTATCATGTCTTGTTGTAAACCATACCTCCAAATTAAGTCCTGGATTACTGCTAGAAAAGCTACACTCTACAGTACCTTAAACAGGTACTCATATATCTGTATGTGTACAAACACAGTAAACACTCACTAGTGAATTTCAATCATAAAAACAGCTGTGTTATATACAATTAACATTTATGACACAGGATACTACAGCATATATTCCAGGTATATAGTATCAACTGGCATGTCATTCACTGCTTGCAAACATCTTTACCAAATTGTAGAAAATCTATTACAGCATCACCCGAATCTGCATATAAAAATAACTTAATTTACTGACTTAATATTCATATCACTGAAAAAAAGTTTCTTTTCTCAGAGTTTCTTCTTTATGTATAAATAGTGAATGTTTTTCTCAGTTGAGAGTGGCAAACCATCAAAGGTTGCTTACAGGAAACATAAATATACGTCTTATCAAGTTACAAGAGATGTTAATTAAAGTACAAAGAACAAGCAACAATTTAATTTTATCAATATAAGTAATAACCCTCAGATGCTCCATTTGTTTTTCACTATTCCTCATAGAAGTCAACATTACAAGCCTATTTAAACCTACTCTTCCAGTTATATTACCAATAAAAAATAAGTGTTACTTACCTTAGCATTTCCACTCATAATATTTACCAGTATATTAATTACATTTTTATGCTAGTTACCATATCAATATTAAAACATAACAAAGAAACTGATAAATTTCAAACCATCATTGAAACTTGCCTTATTATTTGAGCGTGAAACTTTCAGGGTATGTAGTATATTCTACAAGCAACAGTTGAGAAGCACTTCTTAAATATTAATCATATTTGCTATCTAATCTGAAGACCAATATGATTAAATATCTTCCTAGTCACTCTTTTAAAACAAAATTCATAATAATTCCCTAGAAGGTGAGTTATTGAACAACAATACCTTTTTTATAACCTTTTGTAAATACAAAGCACTTTCTCACCACTTTTAATACTATGATCATTTGTTGCTCCTATTTTCTCTAGAATATACTACACATGAAAGGATGTCACTTCAAACTAGATGTTAACGATAAAGAGCATCTGTAAGAAGACTACAGTTCTATGTCTAGGCCAAACAGAGACCTTACAAGTTTAATGAACTAAAACACTTAACAATAAGGTTGAAAACATTCCATCAAGCATTTAATGCCAGCTATGCAGAAGTAAAGAAACAAAACAAACTCTAGTGATACGTCAATGACCAAGTCTATTTTAAACAATAAGTATAACCTGTAACGGGTAATTGTCTATGAGCTTTCATTGAACAATAGTGATGAAGAATGAAGTTTTCACAAATCATATGAATACTTATAACTCAAAACACATGATAAAGTTGAACAAAATTTTAAACAGACAAAATCTTAAAAGTATGTGCAACTAACTGATAATAATTCTTAAATTCAAAGTTAAAAAACTACACCAAAAGATAAATAACAGGTGTAACAAAGTTAGTCAAAGACTGTAAATACAAAAAAACCCATTTAAACAAACTCTTACAGACAGTAATCTTACATATATATTGCAAACCATGTTGTCTGTCTGAGCATTCATCTATCTCCCG
>NW_013684508.1:0-1687 GCF_000517525.1 Limulus polyphemus | reverse complement strand
AAACTGCCAAAATGGCACCATTAACATGTAATTGCAAACGAGTCAAGTGTGGTATGTGGAAAATGCTTCAGGTGTAACTGAAATCATGATTGCAAAAGCGTAGAAGAGAAAATGAAACACAAAATGGGTCAAAAGCCTCATTCAAAGTTACAGAATACAAGAAGATTAGAAACACAAATTAATTATGTTGAGCTTCCAGATTCTGTAATTGAGGGAATCAAGACTTGCTCATGCAAGCCACAGATGTACGAGATTAAAAAACTGAGTGAGCTACAGGCAGCATTTTCTATGAATTCTTCACATTATTCCTATTTTCCAAGCAGTGAAATTCGACAAGGAACACCTGGTAAGGAACTATCAATAAAAGATATTCCACATTACAAGCAGATGGTTTCCTTTGTGTCAGTAGTGATTGCAAATAGTTGCAAAATTATTTTCCTAGCAGATGCAAATCAATTTATGGACATGCTTATCGATTACCAAAAATTCATTGCTAAGAGTGAGATGATGTCCAGCTTAAACCTTTGTCATGACATTTGCAGAATGCAGAAATTGAGTGGAGATTCAACACAAAAAAAAAATGTGTTGATGGCTTTGTTATGTCGCCATTTCCAATTGAGACAAGTAGAGGCCTTGCACAAAGACACATTGCCAGATGAGAAACCACCAGGAAGGAAAATGTACATGACTATGCAGAAGTATTACAGCACGTTGACATCTGGGCTAAACTTGGCAAAGTAAAAAAGTCAATTGTAAAATATAATACTTCCATTATGTCAGCTGCAGTCAGATTCATCTTGTCCCCATCAAATACACAATTACTTTCATGGGGTGAACTTAACGTTGAAATCGGAAGTGCATCGATTGCAAAAATCACCCGGAAAAGGATTCCAGAATTGATGTACAGATCGTATGTGGAAAATGCTTCAGGTGTGACTGAAATCATGATTGCAAAAGCGTAGAAGAGAAAATGAAACACAAAATGGGTCAAAAGCCTCATTCAAAGTTACAGAATACAAGAAGATTAGAAACACAAAGGAATTATGTTGAGCTTCCAGATTCTGTAATTGAGGGAATCAAGACTTGCTCATGCAAGCCACAGATGTACGAGATTAAAAAACTGAGTGAGCTACAGGCAGTATTTTCTATGAATTCTTCACATTATTCCCATTTTCCAAGAAGTGAAGTTCGACAAGTAACACCTGGTAAAGAAATATCAATAAAAGATATTCCATATTACAAGCAGATGGTTTCCTTTGTGTCAGTAGTGATTGCAAACATTTGCAAAATTATTTTCCTAGCAGATGCAAATCAATTTATGGACATGCTTATCGATTACTAAAAATGCATTGTGAAGAGTGAGATGATGTCCATCTTAAACCTTTGTCATGGCATTTGCAGAATGCAGAAGACATTGAGTGGGAATTCAGTACAAAAAAAAAATGTGTTGATGGCTTTGTTATGTCGCCATTTCCAATTGAGACAAGCAGGGGCCTTGCACAAAGACACATTGCCAGATAAGAAACCACCACGAAGGAAAATGTACATGACTATGCAGAAGTATTACAGCACGCTGACATCTGGGCTAAACTTGGTAAAGTAAAAAGGTCAATTATAAAATATGATACTTCCATTATGTCAGGAACTTAACGTTGAAATCGGAAGTGCATCGATTGCAAAAATCACC
>NW_013684507.1:1142-2185 GCF_000517525.1 Limulus polyphemus | reverse complement strand
TAACTGAAACTAATTTTTGATAATTATATTTGTTACAAGACAACAGTATTAGGGTTAGTGTAATTTTTAATATTAATTTTGTTCTTCTTTGCTCTATTAAGCTTTATCTAAGAAGAAAATTGTATAATAATATTTCAACCACTTATGTACAACATATTCATTATCGACGACGTTTTTCACTCAGTACCAGATGTCATTAGTCCACCTGGGAAACAAATAACATAAACATTTTTCTTGCTCTTGAATGTTTCAGATATCGACAGTTTTAAACATTATAAAAACAAGTTAGTTCAGTCAATTCATGAGACAGACATTTATTTAACTTTATTCATGATAACAAACTTGATTCAAACTTCAACATAAAATCTGCTAAAATATAGATTGTTTTCTCTTTTTCAATAGAGGTATGTATGAGATTTTTACAAGTGAATATCAAACCATGAGTTAAGTTACGCTGCTTTATCTGTAAAGTTTGGAAATAAGGAGTCGTTTTATTGTCACAGGCATAGAAATGTACTAGTGAAACAAATAATAAAAAATACAAGTAACCGAGATGTTGAAATACAGTAAAAGCAAACACATCTTATTCCTTGAATAACAACACTTGATTCTGACCTATCTTACCTATGAATGAAACAGTTGCTGTTACACAAAACGTACCAAACCATCCTAAAGATAAAGTAAAACGATGGAGAATTAAAGGCCAGAGAAAGAAAGAAGTTGTCTGGAATAAAGTCATTAAATATCAGTTAAAACTCTAAAGGTTTATCTTATGTATTGTAGCAAGCTATCAACTTTCTTTCTGATATTTTATAATCTAGAAGATAACATTTCTTTAATGGAAGTAAACCTTCAATAAGAGGGTTGGTCTTTAAACAAATTTATCTATATAGATGAATTATTTCTCTAGCGAAACATTTACTTGAATACCTGCAAAGATGCGATTCGTTAATATAAGATTAATATTATGGTGTTTTTATCAACTTGTTGGTAATCCTTGATCTAAACTTACTGATGTAGAAAGTACCATTCCGAAAATTTGA
>NW_013684507.1:0-644 GCF_000517525.1 Limulus polyphemus | reverse complement strand
CAGTCAATTCGTGAGACAGACATTTATTTAACTTTATTCATGATAACAAACTTGATTCAAACTTCAACATAAAATCTGCTAAAATATAGATTGTTTTCTCTTTTTCAATAGAGGTATGTATGAGATTTTTACAAGTGAATATTAAACCATGAGTTAAGTTACGCTGCTTTATCTGTAAAGTTTGGAAATAAGGAGTCGTTTTATTGTCACAGACATAGAAATGTACTAGTGAAACAAATCATAAAAAATACAAGGAACCGAGATGTTGAAATACAGTAAAAGCAAACACACTTTTTTCCTTGAATAACAACACTTGATTCTGACCTATCTTACCTATGAATGAAACAGTTGCTGTTACACAAAACGTACCAAACCATCCTAAAGATGAAGTAAAACGATGGAGAATTAAAGGCCAGAGAAAGAAAGAAGTTGTCTGGAATAAAGTCATTAAATATCAAGTTAAAACTCTAACGGTTTATCTTATGTATTGTAGCAAGCTATCAACTTTATTTCTGATATTTTATAATCTAGAAGATAACATTTCTTTAATATAAGTAAACTTTCACTAAATTGGTTTAAAGAACTTTAAATAAACTTATCTATAAAGATGGATATTTTCTTTGGCGAAACATTTACTTGAATAT
>NW_013684506.1:0-1688 GCF_000517525.1 Limulus polyphemus | reverse complement strand
TAACTTACTTGTTCAAGTCCTTAAACTAAACACTAAGACAGACAAACCTATACGATTATTTCATCTTGGGAAATCGAAGGAGTGGTTTTTGTTTATTTTATTTGTAGGTGAAGTTATTATCAATGTAGTAGAACACATTAAGTTTTATATTTCTGTTTGAGTTTTTAAGAAAAAGATAACAAATATAACTGTTTCAATATCCACTTTGGAAAACGCAGTTTGATATATTATTTAATTTTGTTCTCGATTGTAACTTGTGATATTTCATTATGTGTATATGTGTGTAACACATATTGTACAAAGCAATTTCATTAACGGTATCGTTCAATGTGACTGACGTTCAGTGCCATCTGTTGGCTTTTTATTAAACGAGTATGTTTGAAAAAATTACGGTTATTTTTGTTTTTATACTTCCTTTGGGGAGTATAAATAATAACTAAGTTTCTTTAATCTGGTTTAATGAAACATTCAAGATTGAGAAGTATCTTACGGAATGTCAAGAGTATAAATTCTGAGAAGCGTTGTTTACATGTTTCAACTTTAGGCTAGAGAAACATAAGCTTACATTAATTTAAAAAAAAATGCATGATCGAGAGTTCAGTAAGGAGAGAAGACAACACTTAATGACTTTTGATGTAAAACCCTAGTTGATGTGGGGGTTGGAATGAGGGTGTGTTTGAAAACTGGTTGGTAAAACTTTACTGGCCCCAGCCAGGCCAGGTGGTTCCGGCGCTGAACTCGCAATCTCGCAAATTGAAAACAAACAACAAACTTTAATGTTTTAATTGCATAAGTTAGTTTGAGACTGTTTTATAGATGGTTTATGAAAAATTTTAGAAGGCCTTTTTCAAACAGACCACAGTAAATATATTTAATGGATGGAGAATTTTATAAATTTCTCCTAATTCTAATTAATAAATGCTTTAAAACGTAATGACAGAAATGGAACTATAATATGTATTACTACAAATTTTGGATCGGTGATCAGGATTTTAAGACATAAAGAATAAACACAGCGAATATATTTCTCTTTACAGTTAGTGAAGTTGTACATTCTAACTACTAGATGGCGCCAAGACGCAGTATCCTATCCTTCACAAAACACTTTTTCACACAATTATAATGTTTCAGAATATGGCTTTACCCAAGACACAAGAGCAGACTTCGAAGACTACTAAAAATACTGAGAGGACACTGCTTAAAAATGTAAATAAAGCTCGAAAGACATTGTTTATGAGTAGGTGGAATGTGTAGAGGTTAAAGAATCCTATTTTAAGGGTGTAAAGACCATTGTTGAAGGTGTAAGGGACCTGTTTAATGGTAGAAAGACGCCATTTTAAGGTATAATGACCTTGTTTAATGATGGAGAGACCTTATGATACTTCTAACAATTTCTGAAGAAATCTAAAATAGCATGGAATTATCTTGATTTAAATAACTCTAAATAGACATTCTTGATTTGAATCCCTTCACTGATTCCTACTGAGATCCTCGTGCGCATGTAGAACTCTCTTTTCTTAGTCTTCGTAAACTCTTGGACGAAGCGTGAGCTGAAACAAGATTGGACATTTAATTGTAATTCTATCAATACAGTAATTTCTGGAAATTTTTTTAAAAATGTATATTTAAGGAGATGTTCAAATAGAGTAAGAGTTGTGTGTCAGAGAATATCTATAGAATAAAGAACT
>NW_013684505.1:0-1688 GCF_000517525.1 Limulus polyphemus | reverse complement strand
TGTATAATAAAATATCTAGACATTGTTTACAGTTATACAAAATGCTGTATAATAAAATATCTAGACATTGTTTACAGTTATACAAAATGCTGTATAATAAAATATGTACTACATTTGTTTAAAACACATTAACTACTTACATTGTTCCCAACTTTCAAACCCTTACATTCATTGGTCTTTTCTCGTTTTTCTCTGAGGAAAGATGAAAAAATAAAAGACATTTAGTTTTTATACATGTTTGTTTTATAGCAAAGACATTTTGGGCTAGCTGCTGTGTCTACTTCAGGGAACCAAACCCTGGATTTTAGCATTGCAGGTCCACAAACTATTGCTAATATGTATGTACACTAGTATGAATATAAACATCTGTAAATGTGTCATGTCTTTAGCCTTCCCTGTATCCAATCAAACATGGGTTGTTCACTGTGCAGCTCAACATTCAAATAATTGTCTCTCCTTAAACAGACACACCTTTCTTTTATAGTCTGTTACAACTTTCTGTATACAGCTAATCTAAATTGGAACATTACATTCAAATAATTGTCTCTCCTTAAACAGACACACCTTTCTTTTATAGTCTGTTACAACTTTCTGTATACAACTAATCTAAACATATAGTTCTATAGTTACATGAATTTCATTTTAGTATTCACTGTTATAATGCACCCACAAAGAAGAGCACCAAGTTTGCTCAGTGACAGTACAGTTGGAACCTTGATCCTACCAATCTGTAGCACTAACTACTAGGCTACACCTAACCTTCAAATGTTAAAAGTCATAAACTAATAAAGATAGTGACTAAAAGGAGAAACACATAAATAAAGGTTCTCAGTTACTCCAGACAATAAAAACTGGGAAGTGAGAAATCTGACAATTTGGTGAAAAACAATAACTTTGTGTTTGATAAGTTTGTAAACAAAACTGTCAAGTACATGCAAATAAAGAGATATTCAGTTTGTAGTAAAATCTCAAACATTCTGAAAGATTTGTCATTTATTCAAACAGTGAGTAGACTATTAAAAACACTTGGACAATGTATCATAGATAAGAGATTTTGTAGTTTTTTAGTGGAAAATTAAATGATGGACTTTTCACACTCCACTAACTGAAGGCAATTAAACCCTGGATTTTAGCAGTGTAACTCCATAAACGTACCATTGTTCTACCGAGAAACCAGAAAAAAGATGGTGAAGTCGGTATTCTAACTTTAATTTAAAACATAAACAACATTTAATTTCAGGAAGAAAAAAACAAAATAAATATAATATTCAACTCAGGATCAATAAAAGCACACTTACCCGATAAGAATATTCAACTCAGGATCAATAAAAGCACACTCGTCTAATAAGAATATTCAACTCGAGGTCAATAAAAGCACACTCGTCTTATAAGAATATTCAACTCGAGGTCAATAAAAGCACATTCACCCGATAAGAATATTCAACTCAAGATCAATAAAAGCACACTCACCCGATAAGAATATTCAACTAAAGATCAATAAAAGCACACTCACCCAATAAAAATATTCAACTCAGGATCAATAAAGGCACACTCACCTGATAAGAATATTCAACTGAAGATCAATAAAAGCACACTCACCCGATAAGAATATTCAACTAAAGATCAATAAAAGCACACTCACCCAATAAAAATATTCAACTCAGGATCAATAAAAGTACACTCACCTG
>NW_013684504.1:0-1689 GCF_000517525.1 Limulus polyphemus | reverse complement strand
AAATCTTGTGTCTTCTTATTGACAGTACACAGTATCGTTAAATCTTGTGTCTTCTTATTGACAGTACACAGTATCGTTAAATATTGTGTCTTCTTATTGACAGTACACAGTATCGTTAATTCTTGTTTCTTCTTATTGATAGTATACAGTATCGTTAAATCTTGTGCCTTCTTATTGACAGTACACAGTATCGTTAAATCTTGTGCCTTCTTATTGACAGCACAGAGTATCGTTAAATCTTGTGTCTTCTTATTGACAGTAAACAGTATCGATAAATATTGTGTCTTCTTATTGAGAGGACACATTATTGTTAAATCTTGTTTTTTCTTACTGACATTTCACATTATCGTTGAATATTGTGTCTTCTTATTGACAGTACACAGTATCGTTAAATCTTGTGTCTTCTTATTGACAGTGCACAGTATCCTTTAATCTTGTGTCTTCTTATTGAAGTACACAGTATTGTTAAATCTTGTGTCTTCTTATTGACAGTACACAGTATCGTTAAATCTTGTGTCTTCTTATTGACAGTACACAGTATCGTTAAATCTTGTGTCTTCTTATTGACAGTACACAGTACCGTTAAATATTGTGTCTTTTTATGGATAGTACACAGTATTGCTTAATCGTGTGTCTTCTTATTGATAGTACACAGTATTGTTTAAATCTTGTGTCTTCTTATTGAGAGTACACATTATTGTTAAATCTTGTGTCTTCTTATTGAGAGTACACATTATTGTTAAATCTTGTTTCTTCTTATTGACAGTACACAGTATAGTTAAATCTTGTGTTTTCTTATTGATAGTACACAGTATTGTTAAATCTTGTGTCTTCTTATTGACAGGACTCAGTATCGTTAAATCTTGTGTCTTCTTATAGATCACAAGATTTAACGATACTGTGTACTGTCAATAAGAAGACGTCTTCTTATTGACAGTACACAGTTTTGTTAAATCTTGTGTCTTCTTATTGACAGTACACAGTATCGTTAAATCTTGTGTCTTCTTATTGAGTACACAGTATTGTTAAATCTTGTGTCTTCTTATTGACAGTACACAGCATCGTAATATCATGTGTCTTCTTATTTACAGTACACATTATTGTTAAATCTTGTGTCTTCTTATTGACAGTACACAGCATCGTAATATCATGTGTCTTCTTATTGACAGGACACATTATTGTTAAATCTTGTGTTTTCTTAGTGACAGTACACATTATCGTTAAATATTGTGTCTTCTTATTATACTGTGTACTGTCCGTTAAATCTTGTGTCTTCTTATTGACAGTACACAGTATCGTTAACTTATTGACAGTTCACAGTTTTGTTAAATATTGTGTTAATAAGAAGAGAATACACAAGATTTAACGATACTGTGTACTTCCTGTTAATAAGAAGACACACGAAAGATTTAACAATAATGTGTACGTTTTCTTACTGAGATTTAACATTACTGTGCACTGTCAATAAGAAGACACAAGATTTAACGATACTGTGTACTGTCAATAAGAAGACATAAGATTTAACGATACTGTGCACTGTCAATAAGAAGACACAAGATTTAACGATACTGTGTACTGTCAATAAGAAGACACAATATTTAACGATAATGTGTACTGTCAATAAGAAGACACAATATTCAACGATAATGTGTACTGCAGTATCGTTAAATCTTGTGTCTTCTTATTGAC
>NW_013684503.1:0-1689 GCF_000517525.1 Limulus polyphemus | reverse complement strand
TAAGTTCTACAGTAATAGTTTATTGATGTATTATTTTAACACTTAGAGCCAGGTTAATGAAGTTTACAGCTTGATTTGTCGGTCTGTTTATTTTGCCTTGGGTGAATGTTTTTCATTCTGACGTTGGACAGCTATGGCAGATAACCCTTGAATAGCTTTGTGCCGATATTCGAAAACAAACAACAGTTTAATGTAGACCTAAGACATTCCTTACAATCTCTAAATATTTCATCATTCATTTGTAATAAACAAATCTGAAGATTTTATGTTTCATGTGCTTTTAGAAATCAAAAAAGAAGACAGCATAAGATAATTTCTTTTTTTGTTCTGCCCAGTATAATGGCAATAGTTAATACCATTACTATAGATTAAAGGCTAAATTAACATTTCAAACTGCTCATTAAGTATTTTTGTAATCAGTGCTAAATAAATATGATTTATATATATGTAGTGTACACGATGTACTTACAAATAACAGAAACAAATAAGATAACAAGAGCGATATATAAAAAAGTTAATGGCAAGCAATCTTATTCAAAATGTACATAAGACAATAGGGTACAGTACTGTAATAAGAAGGAGTAAATATAATAGTACATTCATGTTTATTCTGTATTCGGAAGTAGGATCCATCAAAATGGCCACCTCCCCCCCCTCTGTTTTGGCCTGACCTTTACTCTAATCTATCAATTCAGAAGTGGGGGGCCTATTGCCAGCTTTGCACGGGCCTGGGGAAGGTAGCTAGTTAATAGTATCCACTGTCAACTCTTGGGCTACTCTTGGCTGAGCATCACCCTTATAACGCACCGACGGCCCCAAAATGCGGAGAGCGGTTTTTATTTGTATTTGTTGTGGTAATTTTACGTTGACTACGAACCTATAGATTTACAATTCGGCACGTTAATCACTGGGCCACTGACAATCATTTTATACATAAGAGTTTATCTGATACCGGCTGACTTAAGAAATAGAAAAAAACAAACAAATTTGAACGGTTGCCTGAGGTCGCCGTTAAACTACCAGGCTGTTGTTAAGAACAAACTACATACCGGACTGTCTGTGATTTATCCACATCGAAACTGAGAACGAGACTAAAATTGCCAAATTTGCCTGAAGTCTCTGTTGAACTGAGAACCACACTAAACCTGGCAAGTTTACCTGAGGCTTCTGTTGAACTGAGAACTACACTAAACCTGGCAAGTTTGCCTGAGATTTCTGTTGAACTGAGAACCACACTAAACCTGGCAAGTTTACCTGAGGTTTCCGTTGAACTGAGAACCATACTAAACCTGGTAAGTTTACCTGAGGCTTCTGTTGAACTGAGAACATGTTAAAATTTAATAAAAATGTCTTTCCTGTCCCTGCTGAATCGACGACTATCCAAACTTCTGACAACGTAGAACAACAAGATCATCAGTGCTGTAATACTGGTTGACAAGATCATCAGTGCTGTAATACTGGTTGACAAGATCACCAGTGCTGTAATACTGGTTGACAAGATCATCAGTGCTGTAGTACTGGTTGACAAGATCATCAGTGCTGTAATACTGGTTGAAAAATTCATCAGTGCTGTAATACTGGTTGATAAGATCATCAGTGCTGTAGTACTGGTTGACAAGATCATCAGTGCTGTAATACTGGTTGACAAGATCACCAGTGCTGTAATACTGGTTGAAAACGTAAATAGTT
>NW_013684502.1:0-1689 GCF_000517525.1 Limulus polyphemus | reverse complement strand
TAACAAGGTGAACATATTTTCACCAACAACATGGTGAGCAAGTTTTCCCCAACAACATGGTGAGCAAGTTTCTACCAACAATATGGTAAGCAAGTTTTCCCCAACAACATGGTGAGCAAGTTTTCCCCAACAACATGGTGAGCAAGTTTCTACCAACAATATGGTGAGGAAGTTTCTACCAACAACAAGGTGAGGAAGTTTTCACCAACAACATGGTGAGCAAGTTTTCCCCAACAACATGGTGAGCAAGTTTCTACCAACCATATGGTAAGGAAGTTTCTACCAACAACATTGTGAGCAAGTTTTCACCAATTGGTGAAACTTCCTCACCATGTTGTTGGTAGAAACTTCCTCACCATATTGTTGGGAGAAACTTGCTCACCATGTTGTTGGGGAAAACTTGCTCACCATATTGTTGGTAGAAACTTTCTCACCATGCCTCACCATGTTGAAAACTTGCTCACCATGTTGTTGGTGAAAACTTCACCAACAACATGGTGAGGAAGTTTCTACCAACAACATGGTGAGGAAGTTTATACCATCAATAAGGTGAGCAAGTTTCTACCAACAACATGGTGAGGAAGTTTTCCCCAACAACATGGTGAGCAAGTTTTCCCCAACAATATGGTGAGGAAGTTTTCACCAACAATATGTATGTGTGTGTCAACTAATACAGGGTTTAAGTGTACTTGGAGACTATAGTATACATATATATGTGTGTGTGTGTCAACTAATACATGGTTTAAGTGTACTTGGAGACTATAGTATACATATATATGTGTGTGTGTCAACTAATACAGGGTTTAAGTGTACTTGGAGACTATAGTATACATATATATGTGTGTGTGTCAACTAATACAGGGTTTAAGTGTACTTGGAGACTATAGTATACACACATATATATATATGTGTGTGTGTCAACTAATGCATGGTTTAAGTGTACTTGGAGACTATAGTATACATATATATGTGTGTGTGTGTGTCAACTAATACATGGTTTAAGTGTACTTGGAGACTATAGTATACATATATATGTGTGTGTGTGTGTGTGTGTGTAAACATATCCAGTGTTTAAGTGTACTTGGAGACTATAGTATACATATATATGTGTGGTGTGTGTCAACTAATACAGGGTTTAAGTGTACTTGGAGACTATAGTATACATATATATATATGTGTGTGTGTGTATGTGTCAACATATTCAGACAGTGAAGAACTCAAGCTTTTGTCCTTCTTCAAGTTATCACACGTGAAGCACGTGCTCACCCTGTAGTTTGTTGCCAAGTGCCAGGTGTTACGTTACTCTCGCCTCTTCAAGTTTGTTAATCTCGGTATCCGACAAGGTAAAACAAGTGTAAACATTGTCCTCTTATTGTTCGAAGGAAATCATACGCTAATAATCGGTGGTTATCTTTTCCCCGGCTGACATGTAAAAGAGAGCTTCAAACGAGAACCCTTCACGACCATCTGGACTCCGATCTGTTGCTGTAGAACAAGGCTTAGTAATTACAGACACTGTCTTGTTTATAGAAAGTAACACTTTACCGGTAATATAGTTGTTTGTAGAAAACAAAGTTCTACCAACGGCCAAGTTTAAAACAAACTTACAAATCATTAGGAAGCACAAGTATCACTTTAATCTAATGAAATTCAAAACTTTCACAAACAAATATTCGACTTATACACTAT
>NW_013684501.1:0-1690 GCF_000517525.1 Limulus polyphemus | reverse complement strand
GGCCATCTGACCTAGCCATCCCAAGTTTTGAACTGACAGATCAGAGAGAAGACAGCTAGTCAACCGCTAATATTTTACTAATGTGGGATTTGATTTTCCCTCCTATCACGCACCCGCGGCCAGAAACATCGAGTGTATGATTTTACGGCAATAAGATTCAACCCTCAAATTATCAGTTCGAGCATGCTAGCCACTATGCCACATTCCAGCCAAGTAAATAGAAAGTTTGAAATTTGACTATACATCTTTGATAGAAGTAAAATGAACCAGCTTATAAGGCCTAACACATGTAATTAAATAAGTTTTGAAGTCAGATGAGTGTAAAAATATTTGACTATACCTCTTTGATAGAAGTAAAATTAACCAGCTTATAAGGCCTAACACATGTAATTAATTAAGTTTTGAAGTCAGATGAGTGTAAAAATATTTGACTATACATCTTTGATAGAGGTACAATTATCCAGCTTATAAGGCCTAACACATGTAATTAAATAAGTTTGAAGTCAGATGAGGGTAAAAATATTTGACTATACATCTTTGATAGAAGTACAATTATCCAGCTTATAAGGCCTAACACATGTAAGTAAATAAGTTTTGAAGTCAGATGAGTGTAAAAATATCATTTCAGATCGATCTTTTGTGGTAACTCACTGTCCCCCTCCACCGTAATATAAAAAAAAGAAGAACCTAAACAAATCATAACCTAATGGTCATTTGACATTCAACATGTTATCCGATATCTGATTAAGACTTATAAGGAAAGCTGGTATAAATTTCATGTTGTATGAAATCTCAGTATGAGCTTTTGGAGTTAGACATTGAAATCTCTGGAATAGAACTATTCTTGTTCTGTGTTAGCCAATGAGATCCTAAGAATAGAACTATTGCTATTCTTTGTTAGCCAATGATATCCTAAGAATAGATCTATTGCTATTCTACGTTAACCAATGAGATCCTAAGAATATAACTATTCCTGTTGTGAGTTAGCCAATTACCCAACGATTATTTCTTCAAATCTAAATCGGTTTAGAACCATCTTAAGAGGTTTAACGATTGGTAGAGAACTTGGTTATTTCTTTCTTCCAAACCAACTTGTACATACAGATAAGGGTAACCAACTTATTCACGTATCTTGTGCGATAGCGTAACTGTAAAACAAATAAGCGAATTCAGTTTATAAGGATTTAAATAACACCACTAGAAAGAGGGCACTCTTTACAAAAAAAAACAAAACATATTTACCATAACAACACTTTTTTACCACAAAGAACACTATTTAATACCATAACATGTTTTTTGAATAATTAAATATAAAAAGATGCTTATAGTGTGTTGTTTAATTTGTAATTTTTGTTCTTCTTTCTCAGCGATAACGGTTTTGTGTGCGTGAGTTTCCATAGGAGAGACAGACATATCGTAGAACTTCAAATTGGTAAGAATGAAAAATGATTATTCTCGTTTATTACGTAATTACTAAAGATGTCTAGTTTTTTCTTTCTATACATTTTCTACCAGAGTAGTTGGTGGAAGATGGCACTGTGTAGAATATTGGTTGTATCTAAAAACAATCTCAAGAGGTTTAATGACTGGTAGACTACTTGGTGGAAGATGGCACTGAGTAGAATCTTGGTTGTATCTAAAAACAATCTCAAGAGGTTTAATGACTGGTAGAGAACTTGGTGGAAGATGG
>NW_013684500.1:0-1690 GCF_000517525.1 Limulus polyphemus | reverse complement strand
AAGTTTTATTGTATTGCTAATGTTTTATATACAGATATGTCTTACATATGCTCATGAGGTTGAATTATGTTAAACTAGTTTTGTGATTTAAAAATTAAGTTAATCCCCGATTCACCTTAAGAAAACTTGAATTATGTTATACTAGTTTTGTGATTTAAAAATTAAGTTAATACCCGATTCACCTTAAGAAAACTTGAATTATGTTATACTAGTTTTGTGATTTAAAAATTAAGTTAATCCCCCGATTCACCTTAAGAAAACTTGAATTATGTTATACTAGTTTTATGATTTAAAAATCAAGTTTTAATCCAGTTGATATACAAATGAGGAAAATTACCATTTATTCTTTTTTCGAAGAAAATCTTTTTCTGACAAATTGACAAGATAGATCATAGGTTTCGAGGTCAAGAGCAGGTATTTATTCAGTACTTCAATCTGAAATATTCACAATGTTCTAAAAATAAAAAAAATTGAACAGTAATAAGAACATAAAGAGTTAATAAAACTATTCTCAAAACTCCAACAAGAAATTGGTACAATTAAACTGAGCCTTATTCAAATTTCTGGAAGACATTCTACAAAACAGAGGTAGCAAAATTAGATGGGAGTATTGTGAAATGTTAGTTTATGATAAATATATATTGTAATTCATATATATATAAGAAGAAAAACTGCAGCAAAATTACTAAATTTGTAGCAATAACTTTTCAAAGAACTAATACATGATTTTAAGCCAAACCTGCAAAATCCAATCAAACATAATTGAATGCAAGACATATCTGTATATAAAACATTAGCAATACAATAAACTTCCCCGATTCACCTTAAGAAAACGTGAATTATGTTATACTAGTTTTGTGATTTAAAAATTTAGTTAATCCCCGATTCACCTTAAGAAAACTTGAATTATGTTATACTAGTTTTGTGATTTAAAAATCAAGTTAATACCCGATTCCCCTTAAGAAAACGTGAATTATGTTTTACAATAATTTTTGTGATTTAAAAATTAAGTTAATCCCCAATTCACCTTAAGAAAACGTGAATTATGTTATACTAGTTTTGTGATTTAAAAATTTAGTTAATCCCCGATTCACCTTAAGAAAACTTTAGTTAGATGACAGAGACACTACAGTTACCAGTACTAATTGGTACCGACAGTTCACAGCAGTTTTATGAGTAATAGTTAGATATTTAATGTACTGAAGTATTTTCATTATTTGAAGTCTTCTGGTAGCAATAGACTTTGGACTTATAATATTATAATTCAGCATTAAGCTACCCACAGTGGACACTGTGCAGATAGCCCATTGTGAAACTCTGCACTACGAATAAACAAGAAAAAAATTATTTTGAGTATACATCATTGATTATCTCATAGTGTTTAAATTAGGCAGACCTACAACATTAATCTGTATTCTCAATATGAGTTATATAAATACAACTCTTTTAGACATATTATATAGTCATTATCCAGTATTTTATTATGTGACATCCTTATCCATTAATAATTATAAAATATTGCTCATAAAACTGCTGTGAACTGTCGATACCAATTATTACTGGTAACTGTAGTGTCTCTATCATCTAATTATTACTCATAAAACTGCTGTGAACTGTCGGTACAATTATTACTGGTAACTGTAGTGTCTCTGTCATCTAACTATTGCTCATAAAACTACTGTAAACTGTC
>NW_013684499.1:0-1690 GCF_000517525.1 Limulus polyphemus | reverse complement strand
AGTGGCTGCCTGGGGTAATGGCTAGCGTGATCGGATTATGAACCCGATACCAGTGGCTGCCTGGGGTAATGGCTAGCGTGATCGGATTATGAACCCATACCAGTGACTACCTAGGCTAATGGCTAGCGTGATCGGATCATGAACCCGACGGTTCACATTCCTTTGCTACAAAAATGTGCCCTATATTTTAGGACTATAGGTGCGTTTTAACTATGAATGTCAGAATTCTTTACTAGGTTAGACAAGAGTTGGCGATAGGTGATTTCGGCCATTTACTTTCCCTCTGGTTTATTTACAAACTCTGTTCTATAACAGTTGCCCACCGAACCTAATTTAGACCTACTTACCAGAGGGCAGCAGCATCGCCTGCTACCATAAAGCTTCAGTTGAATTGAATTTCGGAATCAGTTGTCACTTTTATTAGACATCCACAGCTGAAAATACGGGAGTTATTCAGAAGTATCACGTCTCGAACCTTGGATCTCAAATCGCTAGGCCTACAGCAGTTGTCATTTATAGAATATATTTAAACTCCATAAATTTACTACATGTACTATGGCTTAGTTTGCTACATGAACTATGGCTTAGTTTACTGCATGAACTATGGCTTAGTTTTCTACATGAACTATGGCTTAGTTTACTACATGAACTATGGCTTAGTTTGATTTAGGTCCAAACTAAAACCTAAAACAAAATATCTTCAGGATACGAATAAAACATAATGGATCAAAAATAGATAAATAGCAAGCAAGAAAACTGATAGCTCAAGTATTTTCAGATTGTACTCAGTTATATTCCAGGGATGAACTTCTTGTTTCTTAGCTTCCATTTGTATTTCATGAGAAACTCGGTTACAGTGAAAAAAAATACGAAAATTCTAGAGTTACTTTATGGCATAGCCAAAGATAAAAATCTTTTTCAAGTACGTCTGCTTCTGTGTAATAGAACAGTTGAGAGTAGTCGATGTTCACAACATTTTTACTAATTATCTGACGAAATCTTCAAGTTTCCTTAGCATCAACGGTTCTCAGAAAATACGTAGATTGGTGAACGAAAAGCAGAGAAAACACGCGAGTTCACGTGCAATAGATATCAGCCGTCAATGTCAACCTTATGGTGTGGAAAGAACCCGAGTGTTGCTTCTCATACTACAGGTTTAGCACCTGCAGAAGAAGAAGAAGAAGAAAACGTTATATTGTCTTGTCTAGACATATTTCTACACAAAACTAATGAACTCAGAAGCCTCTCAACCTTCATTCCATACAGCAAAGTTATTTCTTTTATTCTTTCCAAAGAAAAACTCTCTTATAACAGGTTGAATTTAGCAGCAACATAAATATGGAAGGGTCAAATAACATAAGTCGTTTCGGATGTTAAAGACAATTAGATTCGAAACGGTAGAAATATCTACAGTTTACATTATGGACCCCCTGACATATATAACGACGTGTTGGTTTAGTGTTCGTGGAGAGTTCCAATTCAAGTGTTGTACAAATTAAAGTCCTATACAAGTTAAAGTGTTGTACAAGTTAAAGTGTTGTACAAATTATGTACAAGTTAAAGTGCTGTGCAAGTTAAAGTGTGGTGCAAGTTAAAGTGTTGTACAAGTTAAAGTGTTGTACAAGTTAAAGTGCTGTACAAGTTAAAGTGTGGTGCAAGTTAAAGTACTGTACAAGTTAAAGTGCGTTAC
>NW_013684498.1:0-1690 GCF_000517525.1 Limulus polyphemus | reverse complement strand
GATGTTAACAAAAGCAGCAATAAAGCAGGAGCATAAAGAAGAATGTTCATTTTGACGGATACTGCCAGGCTGTTAAGAATTTGTGAAAAATATAAGTTTGTTATAACTTTTATTCAAAATACAATACTTTGTTCTTTGTGTTAGCAACTGTTTTATCAGAATAAAATATGGATAGTATAATGTATAAAACTGGTCTTGTATACAGAAACAAAAACTATAAGTAACAAAATTCTAATACTTGTTACACAATAAAACATTTGATCAATTGACGATTTACATATACATTCAATGAGTAATTAATAACAATTAAATGGTGAATTAGTCGTTAGTAAAATATTATTATACAAAGTATGAAAAACAAAGTAAATAACCTGTACAATGTACCAGTACTTTACATTTTATTTAAACAAAACAGTTCATCTTGTTTTGTGGTACTATAAGTCTAACAATATATGACTGTGAAATACTGTTACAAATGTTCTGTACTGCTCCCCGCAATTCAGCCAAATTGTCTTTTCAGTTTCCATAAATACCTGTAGAGCCTTAACATTATTCATGTCACATTTTGTACGATAAGCCATCATTGTGAGTGTTCCAATGGCCTCTTTTTCCTCGAATCTACTGCATACATGGGATCACTGTTTTGCTGGAAGATAAATTCCTCACCAAAATATTTTATTCTTCAGAGAATGACATGATGAATAAGAATGTACTTGTACCTGTCTGCAGACAGGGTGCCATCAATTTTATGTAGATCGATAACACCATGACTGATGTACACTCTACAACTATACTGGATCCCTAAATGTTGTACATTGACTGTGATACCATTCTCCTCTCTGCCATTGACTGTAAAGAGTACCCTCCTCTAGATTTGTTCATCCCATCATTTGAAGCTTAATGCTCATTTCATTTCTTTGTTTGATTGTCTCTTTTAAGCAGTAGGTTGTGAGGAACAACATATCCATTAGGATCACTTCAAACTAGTGTGCATCATACCATTTTGGTGCTAACACAGACATTTATGACTAGGTTATTCACAAGATCTCTACTGGATTGTCATGTATCATGTAAAGAGTACGCTTTGAGATAATATTTAACATCACATTTGAAGAGTTGGGGATTTCTATCTTGATTACTGCTATTATCAATAATACTAGTTTCATGCACCCTCTTCAGTTTTGCCTTAATTTGTTGTGATGAGTATCCTTCATGAGTTAAAACCTTGATTTCTACATGCTTGCCATGTGTAATTTTTGTCTTAGTAGCCATATGTACATTCAAAGCACCACCGAGGGGAATAGTATGACTGACTGACTATTATTGCTATTTTGCTGGTGTGCTACTATCTGATTGGTTGGTAATCTATCAATACATGATTGTCTTCTGGTGTAGTTTATTTTCATACAATGGAACAGAAGTAACCTCATAATATTTTCATTTTATAATATTCTGTTCTTCATTTTTATATATACTAACAATATTTTAATCACATTGATGAGCCAGTCAAAGCTCTCAATTGATCTTACCAAAATACAGTATAAAACATTCAAACTTGTTCATAGTTTTCAAAGTAACACAGGAATATTACTGTTCAGATTTTTTTCATAATTACCAGAACTTATTCAACGTTAGAATAATATTTTACTCCTTTTAAAGGGTATTCACAAAATGTGGTGATAATATACAT
>NW_013684497.1:0-1691 GCF_000517525.1 Limulus polyphemus | reverse complement strand
ACGAGTTGGAGAGACAGTCAAATCCTACAGTTCTGTCAGACAAGGGTGGTCCACGAGTTGGAGAGACAGTCAAATCCTACAGTTCTGTCGGACAAGAGTGGTACATGAGATGGAGAGACAGTCAAGTCCTACAGTTCTGTCAGACAAAGGTGGTCCACGAGTTGGAGAGACAGTCAAATCCTACAATTCTGTCAGACAAGAGTGGTACATGAGGTGGAGAGACAGTCAAATCCTACAATTCTGTCAGACAAGGGTGGTCCACGAGTTGGAGAGACAGTCAAATCCTACAGTTCTGTCAGACAAAGGTGGCCCACGAGTTGGTTGTAGGTGCTGCTAACGAACTGTCTTCCGATTAGTCGAACATTAGACAAGACTATGTGGAGACAACACTTTGTGTAATTATTCTAAAATGAATGCCTACATTTTAATTAATGTAAATAAAATAACGCCCTGTATTTCCAGAATGAACTTTTATTTACTCAATACTTCGTTAGAACCTATCGATATCACACAATTCACTAGTTCAGTTGGAAATATACTGGAACACTGAAATCAATTAATCAAACTTTGATGCACGTGTCGAGAACGTTCAGGTCATGTTAAAATAAAGCGAACCAACAGTGGTTAATATAAAAGCCAATAGGTAAACTATTAAAATAGTAGTATTTAGAATAAGATAGGTTACATATACATTTAATACCTTTTCATACTTGTATCTATGAGTGTTATTTCATCATATTATATCAATACTTACTAAAATATATTTTACCAAGTACAAAAGCATATCGTCAAAGTTGAAACACATTCTAATACTTTGTTGTATCATGTATGGGTGGGTTTGTTTCTTCTACGTACTTGGGTAATACCCTGTATAAATGACAATGTCGTCACGAAACTGAGGATCATAACTGCCACCTGAATAGCATCTGTTCTATGAGATATAGGAGCTGTTGTCTAGTAACTCTGAGTAGCACGTGTGCTATGAGATATAGGAGCTGTTGCCGCTCCTATATCTCATAGAACAGATGCTACTCAGAGTTACTATGCTACTCAGAGTTACTAGGCAACATCTCATAGAACAGTATAGGAGCTGTTGTCGCTCCTATATCTCATAGAACAGATGCTACTCAGAGTTACTATGTTGCCTATTAACTTTGAGTAATATCTGTTCTATGAGATATAGGCGCTGTTGCCTATTAACTTTGAGTAATATCTGTTCTATGAGATATAGGCGCTGTTGCCTATTAACTTTGAGTAATATCTGTTCTATGAGATATAGGCGCTGTTGCCTATTAACTTTGAGTAATATCTGTTCTATGAGATATAGGAGCTGTAGAAACTTTTTCTTTTCAATTGGGGAGATATCTCCTGATTGGTCTGTTTTCAATTATTATTGTACTAAGAAATTATGCTGGTTTAAAATTAAGTAAATCATGAAATAAGAAACCAAAATATCTAAATACAAAGGTGTTTTCCGGATAGGTTGAACTATTGCTTATTTATTCTAGGAAATACTGTGTTTTCTCACGACGGATGATGTTGCCTGGCTAGTTTAAGTAAAAAAAGTACTCTTCGAGAAGTTTGAACTGTTGCTCAGTTACTTTAAGGCTTACTGTTTTCGCAACGGATGATGTTGCCTGGTTAAAATAAGCAGAAATGTATTTGTCGATGAGGCGATTTGTTACTCTGAA
>NW_013684496.1:0-1691 GCF_000517525.1 Limulus polyphemus | reverse complement strand
AAAAATATAAATGTTATATATCGAAAATCTCTCAAAAACCTTACCAACAGATAGGCCTTTTTTATTGTGCATGGTAAAAGACTACCTTCACTTTGATATTCGCTCAGCAACTGTCAAAAAACATCCCCAAAGAAATTGGTTTACAAATAGATGTGCCTTTTCTTTCTTTTTTATTGTGCATGGTAACAAACCTATGTTCAATCCAATATGATCTTGCTACCAGAGAAGATACAAAAAAAAAAAGACATCCTTCCAAAAATGAGTAAATCTTCATCTCGTGACAGATAATGTTTAACAATTTTATTACGTCTGAAAACTTTTCAACTTGCCAAACTGATCTGTATTGAAACCTCCTATTCATTCATATGCTTTTTGTAATAGATGTCAAATATAATTTTCGAAGACATTTGTAATATAAATTTTCTCGGCGAATGTTTTTCAACGTAAGTGATATGTACTCATTAAAAAGAAACTCCCCAAAAGATTCTAGACACAGTTTACTTGAAATGAATGCACACAAAAATGCATAATAATGAACCACTTTAAATGAATGCACACACATAAAAAAATGCAAAGAAATGATTCATTTCAAACGAAAGTACATGAAAAACAAAAATATTTCACTTAAAATATAGCAAACAAGTGCCTTTGTCAGCATTTCGTTTGGTTTTCTTCGCTTTGTTCTGTAACCTGTACGTCTCGTAGTGAGATTTGAAAATTAACAAGTTTAAATAGTTTCTTGCACAAAATTTCTCTAAATGCTTAAGCAATGCCCCTAGTGGTTCAACTGAAAGTCTCAAGGCTTATAACGGTAAAAACAGGGCTTCGATACCCGTGGTGGGCACAGCACGGGTAGTTTTGTGGCTTTAGCAACGAACAAATAAAATCAAGCAAGTTTAACTAAATAACAACAAGATCAATCAGAGAGATTGCATACCCTCGCCCCGCCGCAAATTTTTGGTTTCAAGTGCGCCTGAAACTCGGTCCTAATCTCATCACTTTTTACACAGTTATTATAAACAAACAAGAAAATACCCTATATCTCCATTATACAAATGTTTCAAAGTGATCCAGAATCGGATCTGGATCCGAACCAGATTTGCGGAGAACCGTCCTATGGAGACACCCTATCTCCTGTAAAACTTTCACACAAATCGGTTTATTATTTTTCTTGATACGCGCGCAGACATACATACGGACTCAAATGCTATACCCTCTCACCCCCTCCCTATCCGAGAGCGAGGGTAATAATCACACAGTAACTTTGATCTGATTTTACTTCTCTTTAAGTGTGCATGGTGGGGGGGGGGGGTAAAAGTGATGTTCTTTCTTCATTTCTTTTAGTTTTATGTAATCATGCTTTCAACGTCAAAATCTGGAGGGGGGATAGAAGTGGTGTTTTTTCTTTCAGCTTTGTGAGTTCAAGATTGAAGAGTGTAAGCTGTGATAAGAATATTTTAAAAAATCTGCAAGCTTGTATCTGGACTTTTTTAACTGTCACATATTTGTTTATACTCCCTGTTAGAACAGGTTGTGAATAACTTTTAAAATGCAGTATTTACATGTGCATGTTTCAGATTGTGCTGGTGTAACTCAATGGTGTAAATATGAACACATATATTTGATCACAGAGACGAGGACGCGAGTTCTGAATAGTTGATGAGTCGCTGCCATCAGTTACTTTTATAATA
>NW_013684495.1:0-1691 GCF_000517525.1 Limulus polyphemus | reverse complement strand
GTAGATGATTATAATATTTATATGAGAAATAATTAACATAATTAAAGATAGGGCCACACTACTTCAACAAATCTATCATTAAACATCTGATAGGAAAAGAAATTTACCTTCCTGTGTTTATAAATTACAACAAACGTATAAAGTACGCAACTGTCTAACTTCAGCATAAAATATAAACCTAGAATCCTGGCGAGTTTTCCGACGTTGTGCAGTACAATATTTCTCGAATACTTAAGTTTTACAACTCCTTTGTCTATGTTTTTAGTATTCTTACTGCCCTTTTCTGCAACAAGACTTTGCTGATCTTCAATTCTGAGTAAATAAAATTTTAAGCCATAAGATAAGTGCACATAAAGTTTACAGGTTTTGAGCAAATTGTTTGTATTTAGGCTTAATGAATTGGGGTGTTTACAATGTGCTGCAAAAAATTGTCATCTGCAAAGTTCTACTGCGCCTTATGCATACATGATAATGGCCTTGACAACTGAGCAATACTGCTCCTGTTTACTAACCGGATTTTGAAGGCAACGTTTAAAATGTTTCATACCATGTGATACGCTCACGGCCAATTATGGCAGAGAATTCCTGTTGGAGGTAGAATAATGCTTATTCTTTTTAAACAGCGCAATTTCTTGTTTAAACGCAATCTTATATACACTTATATTTTATTTCAAACATAGTGGATATTTCAAAGGCATTTTTATATTTAGAAGTACATAAAAATATAACCAGTTAAGAAATTTGCTGTCAGTTATACGATAGAAAAAGTCTGGTAGAAATGAAACGTGTCGTTTTATTAAAAACAAAAAGCTACATAAACGGATAAAAAGGCTCAGCTGTATTAGGCACCACCTCGTATTAACGACATATGAACGTGCCAGTACATATGTTTCGTGTGTGTATTTACTTCTGATGTGAGATGAAACTGATACTGTTTAAAGTGGTATATCTCAGCAGTTCATATTATATCCAACATAATATTTTGAGTTACTTTTTCAATAGTTTTAATACATACGTTTTTTCTGTAGCTATCTTAAGGAGAGTGGAAACACACGAAGAAATGAAACTGCCCATAAAGCAGTGTAATAAAGGGTACGCTTATACACCCTGTATTATACGAGTGCTTCAGTTCTTGTGATGGAGGCAGATAAAGTTGAATATATACTTGCATTTCTTTAAGTAGTTTATTTCGTTAAAGAAGTTCAAAACATTTATGTTGAGTCTTGATTTAATTCGAAAATGTGGTTTATAATAAAATAGCATTGAAGGTAAAAAAGGGGAGCTTTTGGTGCATCTAGGCTGTCCCATCCACTAAACTATATATACATACATAAACTCAAAGCTAGCCCTTAACGTTCAAATATTTATCAGGCCTTTCTTTAAATTTACTGCTTCCACCCCATTCGAAGGTAACCCATTTCAAAGGCCAATTACCATGTTACAAAAATATAACTGTCTTTGGTCAATATGAGCCCTACCCTACCAAAATTTATATTTGTGTCGTCTAGTCCTACCATTGATTTTATCTTACCTAGTTAAGCAGTCATGTAGGTAGACTCAACACGATACAGTAGATTATGCCCATCATCAGCTGAAACGGTGATTAACATTTAATATATAGAAGATATACCGTATTTTCGGAATATAAGACGCACCCTTATTTTGCAGACAAAGTTTTTGGGGGGAAAAAG
>NW_013684494.1:0-1691 GCF_000517525.1 Limulus polyphemus | reverse complement strand
TCTAACATAGGACAAACTGAATGGCCACAAGGTACAAACACAGGACAACTGGAACTTATTTAGAATTACCACCCTCTCCACATGGTGATGGTGTGTTCCATATAAACAACTGTACATTAATTAAACATGAGCTAACTGACCACTAACTACCCTCATGATACACATACACTAAATCATGTAAAAAATTTTACTCCTTCAAATTCAATAACACATTTATTACAATATAAACAAGAGAGCAAAGAATTCAATAAAAAACAACATCTCAAAAATGTCTGGATGGCTGATAAGTTACCAGTTATAAACTTTACTGTGTTTTGATTCATCCAAATAGAATGATTTCAGTACCAATTAATGTTCCCCACTGTTGAACCTAAACTGTTTCTTCCTGCAGCCTCATATTCATGTATGAACCAAAATTAAAATAATTTTTACCAAATATTATTTAACAGAAACTTACCAGTAATTGGCCCAGCATTTACTCCAAGTTCACGTAACCTCCGAAACAGTTTGTCATCAGTCAACTCCGAGATGTTAACCCCGTCAACAATCAACATTCTCATGTTCGTCTATAAAACCTTTTCCTTTCTGAAAAGGTGGACACCAACAATGTTTATTACAATGAAAGTTCTGTATCACTTGGATTCTGTCAGTTAATTCATTGAATGTCTTATATTACTGGTGAACTAAGAGACTTATCAAGGATTTTTCTACTGGATGCCGCTGTTCCTTGTCATTGTACTGAGTGTAAGAAAAAGACTGAAGAGAGCAATTTTTTACAGATGTCATTTCTATAAGAAGTGTCAAAGGTGATATATTCAATTTATGGAACAGTAAATCATACATGTATGTAACACTGACATGGCAAAAATTAAAAGTATATACAAACTGAACAACAATATATACACACACACTCAAACGTGTTCCTCTCTCAATGCATTTTTTCATTCATGCTCCTTTTTTAAAAATATTTCAGTTGATGGAAGAAGTCCTACAATTTTTTTATGAAATTCCCTCAGAAAAAGAAACATTTTTGTTCTTAATAATTTTTTTTTTTCTCAGATTGACCATTCAACAGATACAAATACTGCTGGATCAATGTTGATATCAATATGAAATTTTAGGGATTTGAAGAAAAGAATAATTTTCCTGTAATGTAGACTTGAAAAGAAGCATTTTAATATACAATTATTTTCTCTTTTTCTGTTCAGGATATACAAAGCATGACAGACAGACAGACATTTGACTATTATATATATATAAATTACATTTTTTTGAATTGCAGGAAAAATGGGGATTTATTACAAGAAGAAACAGATGTCTCCTGGATCATCAATCTATTAATGGGCATCAAACCCATTAGTTCAATTATGTTATGGAAAAACACAGATTTGAAGATAATGTTTTATTTCCATGTTTGAGCTACTAGGTATTTTTATATTTTGGAACAGTTCCCTGTTCTCTGTCTGTCACATATATGAAATGGAGCGTGTTTTTGGATTTTCAAGTAATTTCTCGGACTTTTTGTTCACCAGAACTTCTTAAAGCTTATAGATATTGTGCCCATTAGTGAGAAATGAATCATGAGACCTCAAATTATTTCATTTTGTAATAAAGGCCTGTCAGTCTGCCATGTGTAAATCTGAGGGTGGTTTCAAAAGTGCTATCAATTTTTCAGAATTTTTGCTTTCCAG
>NW_013684493.1:1308-2565 GCF_000517525.1 Limulus polyphemus | reverse complement strand
TCTTTAAAAGTTTTAAAACAAGGACACTGAACATTCATAGAACATCATGTCCTGAAGATCGAACATTGCATTATCGAAACATCGATAGTGAGGTCGGGTGTGGCCTAGATTATTTAACTTGGGTCGTAGGGACCAAGGTTCGAAAACTTATGCCACTGAATGCACTCTGCGTTTTCAGCTATGAGCGATTTAAAAAAGTAAAAGTCATTCGTTTTTTCGGTTCATTGAGACAGACATTAGCTCCCCTGAAAATAGTTCAAAACTATGAGTGGCTACACCTGAATTCTGGGGGTCTGTGATCTAGCCGTTTAGCAATTTTACAAAGCTAGAAAGTAAAAAATAAACTATAAAAGGTAAAAATCAGGTTGAAAATAATGTCCATGGAAATATGAATAAATACAAATATTAAAGAAAACTGTATGAATCTAAACAATCTAAGAGCACTTTTACTGGCACATGGACATGTTACACAAGATATTTATAAAATTTCAAGAAAGACATAAATTTAAATGCACAGTTTTATTTCTGTAAAAAAAAAAAACACATCAAAAGTTAAGCATGTATTATATATATGTTAATACAGATCTTTACAATCATGGAGTTATTTACAATTTAATAATAAAAATGTACTAATTTCCACGTCAGCAGCAGACAGATAATAGCGAAGGAGAATAAAGGTGGTGTGAAGTTAAGTAACGTAGATGTGATAGGCCTAACGATTGACTTTAGGCCTAACGTTTAATATTGTTGCGTCAGCGAGTCACATGACTGGTGTGACGCCACGTTTCTAGAACTATCCCGTATCTTGGCGAATGCTCTAGTATTTACTAGATGGAGGGTAGACTGGTATATAAAGGAGGGTGACAACGTGACGGGGGATTAATGTAATGTGTGTGTAGACAGTGAGTAATTGATCTGCAGTCAGAAGTATTATTGAGCACGTTCGTTGTTATAGCGTTTGTTTAGCGCGATTGTTGAAGTTGAGTGTATCGGTAAAGTTATATTCGGAAAGAATAGACCAGTTTTATTAAGTAAAGAACTTGTGTCGCTAAAGTTTCGTCGGAACGAAGTTACGGAAAGTTAATTAACAAACGGAGACTTAACAATATGTTAAGAGTGAAACTAAAAGTAGTAAAGAAAAATAAAGCGTGATTCTAAAATAACTGCATCGGCATGAGTGCACTTTGACAAAATGAACAGAGGATTTTCAAAAGAAAGAAGGGGAAACGATTTCGGTAACTTGCGCCATAATAGTAA
>NW_013684493.1:0-435 GCF_000517525.1 Limulus polyphemus | reverse complement strand
GAATGCTCTAGTATTTACTAGATGGAGGGTAGACTGGTATATAAAGGAGGGTGACAACGTGACGGGGGATTAATGTAATGTGTGTGTAGACAGTGAGTAATTGATCTGCAGTCAGAAGTATTATTGAGCACGTTCGTTGTTATAGCGTTTGTTTAGCGCGATTGTTGAAGTTGAGTGTATCGGTAAAGTTATATTCGGAAAGAATAGACCAGTTTTATTAAGTAAAGAACTTGTGTCGCTAAAGTTTCGTCGGAACGAAGTTACGGAAAGTTAATTAACAAACGGAGACTTAACAATATGTTAGAGTGAAACTAACAGTATAAAAAAAATAAGAAGGGTAATTTTATTCCATCAAAGTGGGGTTCTAAAGTAACTGAACCAGCCTGGGTACACTTTGACAAAAGGAACAGAGGCTCTTCAGAAGAAAGAAGACCA
>NW_013684492.1:0-1692 GCF_000517525.1 Limulus polyphemus | reverse complement strand
GTTTGTAAATGATGTACTCAAAATCAAACAAAAAATCTTCAAGGTATTGGGTCCTAATGCACTGTTTGTAAATGATGTACTCAAAATCAAACAAAAATTCTTGAAGTTATTGTCTTTATTCCATTTTTTTAGAACATACATAAGCACCATATTTTTCTTTCTACTCCTTCTCAGATGTTCTTTGGCTACTAATAATTAACTTTTTTTTCAGCACATTACTTCAAACTACTTGTAGCTTTTCACAACCACTTCAAACACAGCCCAATAACAAAATACCAATGTTACATATATCCGAGATATAAAGAAATAACCCTCTTTTCATCAACCTTTCAAGCACCGTTACTAAACAGATTCTTGTTTACATCATAAACATTATAATCAAATACAAGAACCACCCAAAGTAAAAGTTATGCCTATTACAGACATGTCTGTTTACAGCAAAATGAGAAATTATTCAAAGCTTAGGGAAGGGGTCAATATAAAACCATTACAAAAACAATCTGAACATTATTATTTACAGAAAAAGTTTTATAATGTTAACAAAAGTTTTGAAAAAATTGCTTAGTTTCAAAAGTTAAACTCAAATGGAAATTTGTGTGTATGTATCTAACACTGAAAACTAAATCAGCTCCGCAATTTCCAAACAGGCAGCAATGATCTCAGTAACACTAAGAGATATTTCTCTATTCGCAATTATTGTGCAAATAAAATTACAATATTATTTCACGTCTATATTTTTAGTAGATTTAATTCTGAATGTTAGAAAAATTATCTATAACTACCAATGAAGTAAAACTTGAATTACTGGCAATACAAACACACACAATGAGCTTGATATTCATCAAAACCTTGGTCTAGGTTTTGCTAATTGTACAAGATAACTGGCAGTAAGAATAATGATGAGATCTACTCAACAACTCTTAAAAGCTAATGCCTACGACAAAAATCAATAAACAAATGGGCAAATTTTCTCAAATACCTCTTACAAATTAACTTTTCAAAGTTGTCATTATTCTTTTGAGCTTCTATAGATTAATTACTAATGCTAACAGAAGTGTTACTAGAACCAATGTTCACTCATTTCCAAAGAACCTGGTTCACAGAGAATAAAAAGAAATCAGTTAATCATACATTAAACAATATATATGATCATATCTAAAGACAATCAACAACGAAATTTAGAAACCTTTATTGTAGGTAAACCAATGCTTGTCAGTAACTTTTGATAAACATTCAAAACAAAACAAAAAAGAATAATTATAGCAATAAAGAAAGAGACTAAAATGAAACTACTATTTCTGACATCAATGTTTAATAACGTTTTCTATGTGACGACTCAACAGAGAAATGTACTTGAAGTTTAATGAAAACTGCTGCACATCCAAGTCTGTGGCATTGACACATTACCCAGCAAAACTTGACTCTAAGGCTTGTTTCAAACTGAGATTCTTCAATCTTCGCTGGACTAGTTTCGAGTCATTTGGAGGAGAAAGATTGAAAACTGGAGGAGAGAAATCTGATAAACTGGGTGAAGAGGTTCTGAAAGGATGTCCATCTTCTTCTTCTTCCTCGAAAAACTGTGGCCGGATATTTTCCATACTGAAAGCCATGTGATGCATTACCATACGCTTCACAGCATTTGCACTTTCAGCAAATGCTGAGAGATCCCTGGAACTGTTGTTTCTGTAACAT
>NW_013684491.1:0-1692 GCF_000517525.1 Limulus polyphemus | reverse complement strand
CTTTTTACCTAAAACTGAATCCTTAATTGTTAAACGACTGACCACCATTGTTGTAGAGACGAAAATAATTATGATTCATCTTAGTCTTTTTACCTAAAACTGAATCCTTAATTGTTAAGCGACTGACCACCATTGTTGTAGAGACGAAAATAATTGTGATTCATCTTAACGTCTTTTTACCTAAAACTGAATCCTTAATTGTTAAGCGACTGACCACCATTGTTGTAGAGACGAAAATAATTATGATTCATCTTAGTCTTTTTACCGAGACATCCAGGGAAATTTGTAGAAGGAAGTAACATATATTTCTTGAAGCTGATGACCATCAATCTACGTCAGAGGTTTCCTTTTACCCAGAAGTAAAATACCAGAGGCCGAACACGCTATTGATAAATAGAAGCTAACTAAACACCTTAAATTCCTATGGACTGCTATGGTTCAAATGTGATTCTTTCCTTATTTGCTTATGCCTGTCTGGCTTTATAAACTTCCTGTTTCCTTAACTATAGGGCTGCCTAGTTACCCCCATTTGTTTGTCAGACACTTATACAAACCTTTGCACTGAAAACACCCGACAGTCTCTCTATATTTGTAAACTGTATATAAAATGTATATTCAAATAACTTGAATTGCTTGGAATTTCAACCCTTACTAAGTGTTAAAAATGACAAAAACTGCTTTGTAAACAATTGGAAAGATTTTACTGTGATTTGAATCAACAGCAAGAACACCTATTTATCTAGTGCTTTTTTCCATTCATCTGCACCATGAATACTCTATCCGTTGAAAGCAAGACTCAATAAAGTTATTTTTGAGTGAATTTTGAAGTACATTCGTTGTGGGAAGTTAAAATTATTTTTAACTGAAATGGTATGTATGTATGACATACGTTGTTGTGTATTTTAGAAATAATGAAAATTAAGGCGAAACGATACTGGAACGTGTACACTCCCACATTCACATAAATATTCAAATGTGATCATATAAACCTTTGAACATTCGCTAAAAACTTAAAGCCTCTTGCTTGAAATGTGTGTTTGCTGTCCAAAAGAATAATGCTTAATGTCCTCATTAATGTTGGTTGTGTTTGTGGGTTGCTACGTCTTTTGTTAAATTATGACGCATTTAAATAAAATTTGCAAATTTTAGTAAGATTAATGTGAAACTGAAAGATTTAATGGAGGGTTTCGATTCTTGATTCAGTTTGGATTGCTGAACTAAAATTAGGGTTAAGATAAAATTAAAAATAACCCCATGTGGTAGGTATGACGTATTGTATTGAAGAATTATATGTAGAAAGACAGTCTAATGCAGTGATTGATACAGTACACTGAAATACATGTGATTCTTTTACTTTGTTTTGAATGCAATTTTTTTCTGTCGATTTAAATTAATGTATGAATTGTTAGATGTTAGATGATATATGTATGTTGTTTATAAACTTCAAATTTTTATATCGTGTCAGTTTCATTTGCAAAGGTTTCTAACGAATGTCGGTTTCAGTTCAAACGTGTTTTTTTAATGTTTTGAACTATATTTACTTTGGAATGGACTGAATAACTGTTTCGCTTTATATGCCATCTGTTTGTAAAGTTTGAACTGTAGTTTAATTTTATGTGCCATCTGTTTGTAAAGTTTGAAATGTAGTTTAATTTCATGTGCCATCTGTTTGTAAAGTTTGAAATGTAGTTT
>NW_013684490.1:0-1693 GCF_000517525.1 Limulus polyphemus | reverse complement strand
TTTTTAGATTGTATCACTCCTGATACTGATGTCAGTTCTCCTTAGATTGATCACTCCTGATACTGATGTCAGTTCTCCTTAGATTGATCACTCCTGATACTGATGTCAGTTCTCCTTAGATCGTATCACTCCGGATTCTGATGTCAGTTCTCGTTAGATTGTATCACTCCTGATACTGATGTCAGTTCTCCCTTAGATCGTATCACTCTTGATACTGATGTCAGTTCTCCTTAGATTGTGTCACTCCTGATACTGATTTTATAACCTTAACTCTCCTTAGATCGTATCACTCCTGATACTGAGGTCATAACTTTGGAAGTTTTTCAGAGAAGTAAAACAAAAGATATGTTGTTTAACTCTATAAATGTTTTTGTAAATCTAATATTTTGCCATAAGCTCTATTGCAATGTCACATAGAACGCTGGTATAAAGTGTTATGTCACACAGAACGCTGGTATAAAGTGATATGTCACACAGAACGCTGGTATAAAGTGTTATGTCACACAGAACGCTGGTATAAAGTGTTATGTACCATAGTAATTGATATCTTATACTAAAATGACTGAAATAAACAGCATTTAAACTGAGGCTTTGCGTATTGCATGCTCAGCTGGCCTGATAAGATCTGGTATTGAGCAAGAGGCCTCATCAGCAGTTACGTGTAATCAACAAATTGTGTTGTTCGGATGTTATGTTCTTCTTACTGGAAATCCTTATAGGGCCAAAAGATTAGTAAAAAATCTATTATCAGTCTTATTGTGATGTAATGTTACACAAACGTGAATATGAGATACGCCCTGTAGTTTCAAAAACCATTTAACCCTGGTCTTTTTTTGGTTACAGAAACAAACTGCATTAAACATCAAATATCATTGTGCAACTGTATTAGGCTACATACTCGTGAACCATAAATATCTTTACTTGAATTCATGTTGTAGAGATACGTATATGTTTATTTCAAAAGGAAATACTGTAACAAAAGCAATAAAGATCTGTGCAAATGGCTTGAAACGTAATTCAAAACAAACATTCCTGACAGATGCAAGTCCATTAAGAACAACTTTCGAGTACACTTTCCTCCGCCTGGACCTTCTCTCAAGCAAGAACACAAATCATCAGTAACAAGAAAAGTATTAAGAAATTATAAACAACTTCCCAGTTTTTAATAATTATGTGGGGACCTTTTCTTATAACACTGTGTCCACCTTTCAAGTACGACTCTACCAGACTTTTATTAGAATTAATAGATTGTGTCACATATATGTAAAAGATCTCCCTTTCTTGCCGAAATGTTTATGAGTGTATTTTTAAGCCTAGATACATGCTCATTTATTGAACCTGATTGTAAAAGGTACAAGCATGTGATTTCATCCAATAACATCATAGCTCAGCTTAGATAGTTGGGAAGTACATCCCCCACATATAGGTGCTAAAAGTAGATTCTGACATTTTTTCAACTTCAACTTGTGAATTACTAGATATGATTATAAAATGCTTGAACATAATTTTCTACACTGTTTTCAACTTCAAAATATTCAAATTGAATAGGAGCTTTCAAGAGGTTTTGGTTATTCTATGGTTTGTTATATTCACCATCAGCACAACACTTTGGTTCACTCTGTAGACTTTAAAGGACCTTTTATAGCTTTCAAGAGGTTTTGGTTATTCCATGGTTTGTTATATTCACCATCAG